>NC_077231.1:288307563-288607563 GCF_027887165.1 Monodelphis domestica
GGTCCTGAGCTCTGGTCTCCGTATCCCATCTCTCACCGGGTCCAGAGAGCCAAGACCCCCTCCTTTGTTCTGTTTCCCACAAGCCTCTGTGCTCCTTTCAGCTGTCACATTCCTGTCCTTCAAACTTGCTTGCAACGTTCCAAAGGGTCCCTTTCTGTACCAAACTTATTCCCACAGTGGGTGTTGTGGGAGACCCATTTCTGAGCCAAGAGAGAGCTCAGCCTTCCTACAGTGACCCAGCCTCGCCTCTCGGTGTGGTGTCCCAGAGCTGAGTCCCAGGATTCCCCAGGCCCATCAAGGACTGGCCTTTTTTTGTTGGGCTTTTTCTTTTTAAACATGTTTCAGGATCAAAGTGAAAAGGGAATTCCTGTCATTTGATCCAGTTCCGGCCTGAAGAGGAACCTGCATCTCCAAAGAGTTTCAGACAGATGGCTGTGGTGTAAAGGATGGATGACAAAGAAAACGATTCCTGTCTTAGTGCAGATGTAGCACAGGAAGAGTCAGGGAATGATGGTGGCTAAAGGCTGGGTCTGACCCTTCCCTGGACCATGCTCTCTCCATCCTGGTCTGCCCCATGGCCACGCTGCTCCATCTCCAGATCCATCCCCAACCCCCCCCCCCCCCTTTCCCAGGCTCCTTCTGTTGTTCTGGATGGACCCTTTCCTTGGTCCCTTAGACAGGGAGCTCGTGGGGGCAGCAGCTGTTCCGGGCCCTTCTTTGTCTCTCTGGCCCCCCAGCTCAGGCCTTATTAGTTGACCAGTTGAGGAAGAGGCGTCAGAAAAAGAATGGATCAGCCACATTTCGGCCTTCTTAAATACGAACTCTTATTTCTCTCCCAAAGTCTTGGATGATTATTTTCACACAGGCATCCCCTTCTCCTGAGACAGCAGAGAGCTCTTTTAGACGGAGAGCTTGGAGTAGCTCCAGCCACTTTGGACGGCTGCTCCAGAACACTCTCAGCAGAGAGAATGCAGATGAGGGCGTCCTGCCGGCCCCCCTTTCATTTTTCATTTGCCCGTGTTGTCCGCAGGTCCTGCAGCGCCTGAGCTGCCTGGCCGGCAGGGGCCGGCTGTTCCTGGTGGCTAACCTGGGAACCAAGCAGCCCTGCAACGGCACTGACCCGGGATGCCCGCCGGATGGGCGGTACCAGTTCAACACGAACGTCGTCTTCGACGATAAGGGCACCCTTGTCGCCAGCTATCGCAAGCAGAACCTCTATTTTGAATACTCCTTCGACACCCCTTCGGTCGTGGACCACAGCATCTTCGAGACACCTTTTGCTGGCAAGATTGGCACCTTTACTTGCTTCGACATGTTGTTCTTTGAACCCGCCGTGCGGCTCGTGACAGACTTGGGGGTGAAACATATTGTGTTTCCGGCGGCGTGGATGGACCAGCTCCCCCTGCTGGCCGGAATAGAAATTCAACAAGCATTCGCGGTGGCTTTCAATGTCAACGTTCTGGCCGCCAACCTCCACCACCCGCTTCTGCGCATGTCGAGCAGCGGCATCCACACGCCTCACGGGTCCTTCTGGTACCACAACACAGAGAGCCTCAAAGGCAAACTGATAGTAGCCAATATATCGGCTGACCCCGGGGCCGGAGGCCCGCAGTGGAACAGCCCCCTCGGGGAGTCCCACGGAAGGTTCTCGTGGGATGATGGGACCTGTGAGGGCGATGCAGACACTCCGTGCGGTGACCCACTGGAAGGAGCCCTGGAGACGCCGGCCACGTTTCACGGCGAGATGATGTACGACAATTTCACGTTCATGCCTCTCCGGGAGAACCGAGGCCGCCTCCGTGTCTGTGCCAACGCCCTGTGCTGTGAGCTGGATTACCGGAGGCGCGGCTTGTCTGACGAGCTCTACGCGCTCGGGGTCCTCGACGGCCTTCACACGGTCCACGGCACTTACTACCTGCAAGTGTGCGCCCTGGTCAAGTGCGGCGGCCCTCGTTGGGAGACCTGCGGCCACGAGACGCCCAGGGCCACCGAGAAGTTCGACTTCCACATCCGGGGGAATTTCAGCACTGCCTTCGTGTTTCCCATGTTACTGACCTCTGGGATGACGCTGCAGCCCCCAGGCCAGCGGGGCTGGGAAGGCGGCCATTACTTCATGAGGAAAAGCCAGCTGTCTTCGGGCTTAGTGACAGCCGCTTTGTACGGACGCTGGTACGAGAGGGATTAATGGAAAGAGGCGCTCAGTCTGGGCTCGGGGCACACTCACTGGCAAATACACGGCTGGGATTCAAGTGGAAACCGGAAATGAGGGCGAGCTGCAGGGCACGGGGTGAGAAGCTGGCCGGCGGGGCTCGGCATTCGGGGACCAAACTCCGTCTTGTCGGAGAAGTTTATTTTATTGTGGGAATTGGGAGAGAACTCGATGGCACGGTGTGGGAAGCTAGACTGCCCCAGCCCGAGGCGTCCGTTCTTGTTTCCATGCTCCTTGATTGCTTCCTGAGGAGTGGGAGACCTTTTCCTGAAGGCTGAGACCAACAGCCCGTCCCAGCCCAACTTGGAAAGTGCCTCCTCTTCCATGCAACTAGAAATCAGATTATCGGATGCTGAAATCTTTCCTTTTAACTAATTGATCTTATTGGATTGTTTTTAATGGATACAAAGTCTGGCTGTCTCTTCTGGGGGGGGGGGAGGGTCCAGCCCTGGAATGAGGAAGGGGCCTTCTCCCGATTTGTTGGGCCCTTGGCCCGGATTGTTGAATAAATCAATATGCTCAGAAGATTGAGTCTGTTTCCTCAGTCATTCCATCTTTGGCTCCTCACAGAGGGACCCCAGCTGAGCCCTAGTTTACAACTGCATGGAATGCCCTCAAGCACAGGGATGCTGCCCTTGAAGCTAGAGTCTCCCTTGGGATGCCATTTGGCACCATGAAAGAAGTCCTATCACAGGTGGATTTTCTTGGCTCCATTTCCTTTAAACACGAATTCCAGAGATAGTTTCAAGTCACTCGTGGGCCATTTTTAATGTCCTTTAGAAGCTACTGACTGTTCAGCACCATTTTCTTGTGTACATTCACACAGTGGTGTGTGTTGGCTTTTTCCTCATGTTATTAGGTGAAGCACTCAAATAACAGTATTTTAGAAGATTAGAATATTTCTTAAAGTAATGAGCACACTCGGCAAATGAAATCTTGGTTTCCAGAGAGCCCCAATCCCGTTCCCTTCTCTCCTGCTCAGGCTGAAGTAGAAAAGCATTTAGATACCACAGCTGGGGAGCAGCAGCTGTGTCACCTCTGAATGAAAACTGAACCCGACACAATAATGCTCTCCGAGAGAAGGATGGATGAGCAAAGACCTGGCATCAGGAAATGTAAACCAGCCATGTCACAAGGGAGAAAAAAGTCAGTGAGAGGAGGAACCGCAGGGATGGCCAGACGTGAGAGTGAGAATTGGAACTGGGGGGCTTTGGTGTCCTCGGGGGGCTTCTGGTGGCACTAATCAATCCCTTAACCTTCTTGGCTCCCCTGCCTGGACCCATCTGTAATTCAATCGCTGGCGTAATTCAATTACACGCCCTGTTCCAAAGCCTCACTTTCTTAAAGAAGCCAAGCAAGACTGACAGTGGAGGGGTTGGAGAATGCCAAGAATTTTAGGCACAATTGTGAAATTGCAGCTTTTGCTGTAATATGAATACACAATAAATGTAATGTGTGAACACATTTAAAAAACTCTGATCCTTTACTATTGTGGTCAAAGTTTTCAAAGCCATTTAAAAGGCAATTTTAAAATGATGCCTAATAAACATTTTAATGGAATGATTTCAGGTTATTTGTTGAGGGAAATTGATTGCCTTACTTTTATTTAGGTATGAAATGGCTTCGCTATCTAAGGACTGGCATGAATTATTTATTGGGCATCTAGGGAGCACAGTGGCTAGAATGCTTAGCCTGGAATCAGGAAGACACGTACTAGCTGTATGACCCTGAGCAAGTCACTTAACCCTGTTTGCCTCAGTGTCTTCATCTGCAAAATGAGCTGGGGAAGAAAACCCTAAATTGGGTCAAAAAATCAGAAACAAATTAAATGACTGAAAAACAACCTGATTTATTGAAGGCTGTTCAGTTTACATAGAAAATTCATGCTCAACAATACACAGAACAATGGCAGATGATTCATAAAAAGTGATAAAGATGCAGCTGCACGGGAAGGAGGGAGCGCAGCTGCACCCTGATGCCACCAGCTGTTACATTCAGGGTACAAAGGCTTTTTTAGTTTCTCATATACAAGAATATTTTTTGCCTCGGCTCAAGGCTGACTGATAGGCTCAAGGAAATCTTGGGACAGTCCAAGGCTAGAGACTTGTAGCCCACTTAAGGAGTTCTTTTTAGCCTCTCCTCAAAAGCTATTTTTACAGCCTTAGCCATGCAGCTGCACATGAGCCTGGCCCTTGCAAACTTGCCTTTTGTGGCTGCTTTCTTCAGTGGGTCTAAAGTATCTTATGGCCCTGCCAGAAACCACTGAGCACAAGACGTCTGAACTGGATGAGGTCCCTCCTCAGGAAGTGGAGGAGTGAGTAACTTAGGGAAACCCTGAAGTCATCCCAGCCCAGGAGGGGCCCCAAATGAGGTGCTGAGACCAAGAGCGGAGGACCCATTAAATTAATATTTTTTCTCATTTCCTTTCTGAGCCACAGCACTCCCGGCTTCAGGGGACGGAGATGGATAGAGGTCTGGAGAAGGAGACTAGCAAGAGATTGCCTTCAGAGTAGCACAGAGAACGCTCAAGGATCTTGTAGCTGCTGGGATGAGGAGGCACTAGCTGGGTTACCAGTGAGATGGTCTCTGTTTCTTGGTGTTGGTCTATATTTCTGAAATGAAATGCAGAATAGTGTTTCACCCATAGCACTGGGACTCAAGCCACCATTTAAAACCATTAACCCTCCAGTACAAATGTAACTTGTTTAAATGAGAATTGTCTCCAGAAAAGCTGGGGATTCGTGGACTTTATTTCAGTTTCCTGATAATTTAGAAATAGCTCATAAAGTAAAAACAGGAACCAAAGATAACAGCTACATAGAAAAAACTGTTTTACAAAAATGTAGCACCAGAGGGTAGAACACAGTGAAAGCAAGATAGGGGCAGTCAAAAGCAATAAATTGGCATTTTCAGGGAAAAAAAATCTGATGACTCGTGGCTTGCCTCTGACAAACCATTGTCTTGTCATCTAGGAAGTTCATGGGAAATTGATCATGACGAACTGATTGGGAATCGATTAAAAGGAAGTTTGGGCTGCGTTGAGTTTTGATCATATGATTTTGGGGAACACAGAAGATTTGAAACAGATCTGAGATCCCAACATGCAATGTGTGCACTTGTATCTTGTTAATCTCATCCATCCTGAGTTGTGCTGAGTACAAGTCATGTCATATTTGGAAAACATTATACAACCTTTGCAATTTCATTGAAGATTAGTATTTTCAGTGATTCCAAGAATTAACACTTGTTCACTTCCAGATTAGAGAGTTTAGCTTTTTTTTTTTTTAACCCATTACCACCTTCTGTCTTAGAATCAATACTGTGTATTGGTTCCAAGGCAGAAGAGTGGTAAGAGCTAGGTAATGGGGGTTAAGTGACTTGCCCAGGGTCACACAACTATGAAGTGTCTGAGGCTAAATGTGAACTCTTCTGCTGAGCCACCTAGTTGCTCCATCTTAAAGTTATCTGGGGTTGGCAAGACCATCCTTATCAGTTTTTTCCTATGGTACCATTTTTGCCTATTTATTTTTTCATATAATTTCATTATGGTTGGATGGAATTTAGTAACTTCTTAGTGATTTGATTGGTGTTGTATTAAATATATAAACTAATTTTCCAGAATTATTTTTACCATATGAAGCCAACTTATTCATGAATACTGACTGCTTCTCCAAGTATTTGTTTTCTTCTAAATCAGACATTATAGTTTTATCATTGCCATTATACAGGTCCTATATAATTTCTAGGTAGATTAATTCCCAATAGGTTATGGTTTTTGCTATCATAAGTGGAATTTTTTCCTAATCTTTATTGCTGGCATATAAAAATTAAAATGATTTTCATGGGCTAATCTTATATTTTTGCTGTTCTAACTTATTTGGATTTTTTAGATACTTTATCATAGCACTGGCAAATATTTTGACCTCTTCCTTTTCACTGTTAATGCTAATATTTATTTCCTGTCCTACTGTATCAAATAAAAACAGGAAAAGAGATCATCCTTGGGGTCACCCAGGAAGCTCAGCAGATAGAATGTCAAGCCTGGAGATGGGAGGTCCTAAGTTCAAATCTGGCCTCAGATGCTTCTTAGCTGTGAGACCCTGGGCAAGTCACTTAACTATATTTGCCTGGTCTTTGTCCTTCTGTCTTGGAGTTATTGCAAAGACAGAAAGTAAGGGTAAAAACCAAAAGATCATCCATTTTATACCTGGTGTAAGTGTAACTGTCATATTTTGTTGAATTAGCTCATGGTAGATATTTTTGGGTGGAGGAGAAACCCTCTCTACTTGGTTTTTGTGTGTTTAAAAAAATTATGATTATTGCACTTTGTCAGACTTTTATTGAAATTATATATTTTCATTTATTCTTCAGCTGGTGAACCATCCTTTCATGCCAAGTATAAATGTTGCACTGATCATGATGAAAAAATGTTAAAGGATTTTTTTAAAGAAAAGGTTCTTAAATTTTATTTTTTAATACACAGAAATCTATTTTCTCTTCTCTGATTCCTCTGTCCCCCAACCTGGTTAGAAAAGAAAAACAAATTCCCTGTAAGAAACATGCAAAGTCAAGTGAAACAAATTTCCTCATTGGCTGTATTTTTTAAATATTAGGAATCCGGGGTGACGGGTTTTTTCCCCTGTGGTCAGGGAAGAAAGGTGCTCTATGTTGGATTCTGGAAGTCTCACCAATAACAGCCGTAGGCTTCTGGTACCGTCAGCTCCAGTTCAGTCTTCTTGGCAAAACTGATCTCGTGTCACACAATGGCACCTCAGCTTGCCTTGCCTTCCCCGCTCTGTTTTAGGGCCAGTACCCCGCCTTCCACTTCCCCACGGGCAGAATATAAGAACTGTGGGGGACCAGGGCAGCTCATAATTCCCCTCCTTTTATCCCACGGCGTGACTTCTCTGGGTCTCCAGCACAGGATTTTTTGCAGAAGGAAGTTCCTTCCATGGCTAAAGTCCTGGAATCTCCAGAAATTCCGTGTAATGCCTGCGTACTCGCATTGAGTCATCAGGCCTCCATGGAAAAGGCCCTGGAGTAGGCGTTACAGGACAAATATTTCAAGGAATACGTTGATTTTCTAAGATTTTGAACCACTAGAAATCTTCAACCCAGGAAAATATTTCATCCCATAAAGACACAATTCACAAACAACAGAAAGGCATTTGTGCTCAAAGGGCTACTTCCCAAAGAGTGGCCACCATGCCAATTCTCAACGACTTCACAAAAGAATAAAGCTCGATTGTGACACGCATTCCCTCTAAATGGAGGCCCTATTTGGGGCAAGACCTGCCGGGATCCTGACATTTGCAAGTCGAACTGGGCGATGAACAAGAGATCCTTGTGCAGGGCCGGCGTGTAAATGGCATCATTCTTTCCCTCAGGGGACGGTATCCGTGTTGAGGATCAAAACATATTTACGGTGGGCCCAGGCCAATCCAGTAGTCATTACTGAGTCCTTACCACCGTGGGCCCGGGGGCTGGGGACAGGATGGCAGAATGAACAAGTGCCCGTCCTCAGGAAGCTTCCACGCCATTGGGGAGGGAAGGGAACGTAGCAGTGCCTGAGCCGAGCCTTCAAAGAGCTTATTCCAGGCATGGAGGACACCCAAGGCAGGGAACGGCAGCCCATCTGGCTGGAACACAGAATGAAGGGACGGTTGGAAATAATCGTGAGACTAAAAGTGTTGGCTGAAGCCATTGTGCCCCTCAAGACAGCCCATGGGGCACGCGCTCTCCTGTTGAAGCCTCTGGGCTGGCACCCTGGAGTCATCCTCCATCCGGGCAGTCCCGCATCGGACCAGCCCCCCCTCTCCCTCCGACACGCGTCACCCCCACGTTTGCCCCCTTCTAGGCCCTTCCGCCAACAGCCCATTCACTCGTTGGCTCCAGACTTCCAGGCTCCCTCTACCTGTCCATTGGGCGGCTGCCCAAGGCTCTCCCTAAAGCGTGTCCTTATGAAACTCCCACTCAAGGACTTTCCATCGTGCCTTATTGCCTCACCAATGCAATGCAAACTCCGGCTCCCGTCGGCTTCTTACGCTCCGTGTCCCAGCCAAATGGGCCTGCTTGGCATTCCCAGATACGAGTCCCCATTATCGCCAATACACGTAGTTTTTCTACAATGCGTATTACAGCATATAATGTCATCTGCGAGCCCCAGAGGGTGGGTGGCACCCTTCCCCATTGGGGAAATTCCGAACGAAAGGGGCGTCGTCCAACGCAGCTCGCGGGCTCGGGCGTCTGTTGAGACGGGAGCGATTTCTATCGTCTGGATCTTTTTAAAAATGTAACCGCGGCCCCCCTCCCCCCCAAGCCCATGGTAAGAGCAGGCGGAATGTTGATTTTTGCCACGATGAAGTGCCACACTGTCTCTAGATGTTCTGAACCGTGGCATTATGGGAAAATGGGCAGAAATTAAATTAGCATGGCACACGAGCCCCAAACATTTCTGTTCTCCCTGTGAAGACATACAAGAAAAGTCGAGGACAAGGGAGGCCCTTTAACATGTTCTAGGATGAAGACGAGTTTCTTACATAAAGTGACCACGTGGTCTCCAAAGGGCCTAAGAAAAACCTTCTGTGCCGTTGGTATTCCTCCAGAGCCTCTTCTCTTGATTCTCTGCTCTGGGAGAGAGCCCGGCCTGGGCCTTTGGCCCTGTGGACTGAGCTCTGAGAAAGACAGAGCTCCTGTGTCTCCCTCTGCCACAGTCATCCCTTCTTACTGATTTCTCCTCATGAACCTCCTCCCAGCTTTTGGCATGTCAAGCATTAAAACACGCTGGAGCTCCAGATCCCACGCAGGATTTGCACGTGGCTGCTTTCCATTTGGGGCCTGGACTCAGAAGAATGGAGTTCAAATTCAGGCTCAGAAGGCTTTGTAACCCCGGACACGTCTTTAATCTGTTTGCCTCAGTTTCCTCATCTGTAAAATGGGAAGGATAAGAATAGCACCGACCTCTCAGGGGTTTTGTGAGGCTTAAATGAGATCAATGACTTGTAAAACGCTCATCGGCACAGTGCTTGGTCCACAGTAAGCACTTTAGAAATATTTTATTATAAAAATGGAGCAGCATTCAAAAGGAAAGGTCAGCACTTCCCAGCTGGGTGACCCTGGGCAAGTCACCTGACCCCCATGGCCTAGCCCTGACCACTCGTCTGCCTTGGAGCCAATACACAGGATTGACTCCAAGACGGAAGGTAGAGGTTAAAAAAAAAAGGAAAGTTCAGGGGATCCTGTATCTCCATCTCCATCCCACAGCACTTAGGAGAGCGGAGACGAAGAACAAGGAGGAGGGCACAGCACCCAGGAGAGCTACGCGGGCTTCGGCTCAGAGGAAGGCTGCCGGGGTGCCTGGGCTTGCTTTCCTTCCTCTGTAGATCAAACTCTAGAAAACGTGGGGGAGGTAGTGAGTTGGCAGAGAGCTTTTAACAACTTTTAGAGGCCTTGGTTGGGGGGCAATAAAAAAAGGAAACTACAGAACGTACATTAGATACTCGATCGGGACTCTTCCTCCACGTGGAAGGTGCTGTTTTAAATTCTCCATGTTCATACTTGAACAAAATGTTACTCAGTCCTGCCTGACTCTGTGACCATTTGGGGTTTTCTTGGCAAAAGTACTGCAGCGTGTGCCATTTCCTTCTCTAGCTCATTTGAAAGATGAGAAAATGGAGGCAAACCAGGTAAAGTGACTTACCCAGGGTGGGGCATGCTGACTCCACTCCAGATCCGGTGCTCTATCCACCTTGGTGCCCCCCCAAAACAAAACAAAGTAGATCCTCTTTTTTTTAATGTCCTTTCCATCTCTAAAATCTTAAGACTAACATACATGTTATAAAAAAAAGAAAAACCTCACAGTTTTGAAATAAGAGTCAAAACGCTGAGGCCACTGGAAATAGCCTGGGCCTTTAAGAGAAAAATTTAAAAAAATTAAAACTTCAGAAGAATCCAAGGGTTTGCTTTTTGGTTAAAGTTATGTTTTGAAGGGTCTACGGTACTCAACTAGTCTTGTCTGGTTTCTAGGGTGTTTCAAAATCAGGGTTTAACTCCAGGTCTGTAAAACCTGCTTTTTAAAAAATATTTTAATAATTGTATTTCAATAGATCTGGTTTTCTTTGTATCCTGGCTCATTTTGTGCATTTAAAATAGAATTTTATCAATACAGAGAAGATGGTGAAATGCTCATTAGAGTCAATTAAGGGAGGAATCATGAAGGCAAATAAAGCTGGGGATAGAAGTGAAAAGATGAAGGAGGCCAAATGGTCAGCTGAAGGGTGAGGGGGGCAGGTTCTGAGAATGAAATAACAGAAGGGAAAAGAGAAAGGGAGCACCCGATTATATTCAGCACTTCAATTTACCCATAATTTCACTGATACGATTATTCCTTACAAAGGTACAGGTTTCAAGGCCACCTTTGCCTTCTCATCTATGATTCTAGTCCCTGTCTTTTAATTTTTAAAAAATCGATTAAAAAAATTTTTTTGGCTTCTAAATTCTCTTTCTAGCCTGTCCCTCACCTATTTAGAAGGCAGTTACAATACCCATTATACATGTGAAATCATGTAAAACATGTCTGTATTGGCCATGTTGAAAAAAAAAAGGGCCAGGAAAAATTAAGTGTAGAAAAAAAAAGCTCTAAGCTGCAATCAGAGTTCATCAGTTCTCTCTGGAGGTGGACAGATAGCATTTTCCATCATGAGCCCTTTGGAATTATCATGGGTTATCTTGACTAGACTAGCTAAGTCTTTCAAAGTTGATTTTTACAACATTACTGTTACTGCATAGTGTTCTCCTGGTTCTGCTTACTACACTTTGTATTTGTCTTCTCAGGCTTTTCTGAACCCCCCCTTGTCATTTTCTATAATTCAAGGGTATCATCCAAATCATGTCGCCACTTGTTCAGCCACTCCAAACTGATGGGGATCCCTTCAACTTCCAAGTTCAGGCCACCATAAAGAGTGCTGTATTTTTGTACATAGAAGTCCTTCCCTTGATATTTACTTAGTAGTGGTATTGCTAGGTCGGATGGTATGCACAATTTTTACAGTTCCAAACTGCCGTAGTTCCCTAATGTTTGGGTTAGTTCACAGCTCTAGCACCATTAGTGTCCCTATTTTTCAACATCCCTTCCAGCATTTGTAATCTTCCCTAATCCCTGTCATTTAAAAGCTGAGCAAACCTTTCCCCTAGATGCCATTTAAATGCTCCAAAGCTTCTTGCTGAGTTATGAGACAATACTGCTCATTATCATCTACTACCCTTTTCTATGGGATTTCACAAATAAGGATATATTCTAAACTATTGATGGTTTGTAGGTTCTTTTTGCTGCCTTCTATTAAAGTCGTGCATGAACTTATATTAGGTACCCATGCCCTTTCTTACTTTTCCATGGGGGGCATTAAGTAATTTGTTTAGATCAGGTAGAAACTATTTTAATTGTATGCCATTTTCTCATTGACATTATTTATTGCATATGATGCCTAGATTTGGAAGATCTTACAAATTTGAACTTTTTGTGGAATGTTCATCTCCTGTAACATGTTGGTACATGAACTGCAAATAGTTTTCTGGGAATCTTTTTGCAAATATTTTAGGACTAGTGTGCAACAAGATGATGAAGTGGTCAGTGACATGAATTTTTTACTTATCAGTCAGACCAGAGGACTGTGCCCTGGAGAAATTACCCATTTTGGGCCAAGATCTACTGTCCTGACAGACAGATGCTTCATGTGGCCCACTGTATGAAGTTGGTGCCTGTTTCCCTTTGGTTTCATTGTTGTTTTCCCCAACCCTTATTTATCATCAATCATTTTACTCCATGTGCAATACCCTCCCTTTCATGGTTTCTAGTTTTGGAACCCTCTCAATATTGCCACTGCTCCTGTGTTCATACATTCCTTTATGTATCCTCTCACCCCCTCTAGAACCAATCAAAATACCTTTCCTTTAGACTCCATGTGGCCATGTTTTCTTCCCTTCGTAAAAGGTAACTGAGAAAGTAGGTTATCTGTCTTAGAATATGAATCTCTAGTGTTGAGCACAGTAGATGACACTTAGTGTTTAAATAAATGCTTTATCATTAATTCACGCTTGATAAAACCAGTTCCAACAATTCCTTTATTTTGCCTTACCATAAGAAATGTAAGCCTTCCTTCCATCTAGATGCAAGTCTTTTTTTGCTCTTATTTTATTTCTAGATATTTCAGTTGGCGTCAAGGATCTTCCATTTCTGATCACATTGTGTTACGGTTGATGCCATTTACACGAACTGCAGGTACCCTTAGGTTAACCCTAGTTCCTTCCATTGCCCTTTAGAGCACTGTTTTATAATTTCATAATTCATGACCATACTGTATCACCAAGCAACCATGAGTATTAAAACCCAGGCTTCCTGACAGCGAGAATCACGGGGATTGTTATAAATTATACTTTGGCTATGGCAGCCTATTTCTTATAGACAAGCCTTCAAAAGTTGACAACCACCATATACTCAGCAACAAGAAAATTATTCTTTGATCTTTATCTGAAGAGAATAAAGTAGTATCGCTCTGAGGTACACATGGTCTGGGCTAAGGTTTCCCACTCTGGGCATAAAACACAATCTTGAATTAACCTTTTGCTAAGAAAACACTTCATAAAAAAGCAATTGTACTTACCACAACAGACAGTGAAGTCAGGCAGACATGGATAAGTTGCCAGCTGCACCAAGAGAGAGCCTATCCTGGACCCACTCAAGTATTGCAGCCCATACCATATGCAACTCGTCAGAGGTGTGCCACATAAACTTGCATGATTGGCCAGATGTATGGTATCATGGATAAATGTTTGTGTAGACTGGGAATTCTGATTCTGTGGCTGTTGAGATTTAGATCAATGCCCTAATTTTTCACTTTTCTCCTCTCCTATATTTGATTTCACTCTTTTTTTACCCAAAGTAACAGAGAAAGGGTAGATAGTAAAGACCACCAAAAATGCATAGTAGGCATACAATAACATTTTTATAAAACTTTGTGCTATTTTCACAAGAGTCCTGTGAAGTAGGAAGAATGGCCTCCCAATTATATAGATTAGGAATTTATGTTAATGAGAAGAAATTAAAGTCACAAACATTGGCAAAGGGAAGACAAAATTATCCCTATTTGTAGAAAACTTTTACTTAGAAAAATCCAGAGAATCAGCAAAGAAATAGATAATAGCTTCAGTAAAGTAGCAATATACAAAAGAGATCCACAAAACTATCAGCATTTCTGTATAGCAATAGCAAAATTGAGAGCAGTTTTTAAAAAGGGAGATGCTATTCAAAACTACAAAACCAAGAAAATACCTGGGAGTCAATCTACCAAGATATACACAAGAACTTCTATAAATGCAATTATAAAACATTACCTAAAGAATAATAAACAATTGCAAGGATATTCAATGTTCATGGGTGGGTTGTAACACTATCATAAAAGCATGACCTAAATTAATTTCCATATTTACTAGTATGCCAATTGAATAACCAAGGGATTACTTTATAGACTTAAGCAAAATAAAAACAAAATCTATCTGAAAGGCTACGATTCCAAAGGAAATGATGAAAAGAAGGAAGAATGGAAGAGTAATAGCATTACCAGATCACAAACCATATTACAAAACAGTAACAATTTAAAAGATACTTGGCCATGGTTTAAAAAAATGAAAAATATGCCAGTGGAACAGATAAGAAAGATTCTGGAACTACCAAACCCAGTCACCCACTATTTAATAACCCAAGCCCAAAAGCTACTTGGGGAAGAACTGAAAAGAACTGGACAAACTGGGAAGCAATTTGACACTTTTAATGCCTGCTAAAAGTTTTTAGCATTAAGGAATGGAAACTAAAGCCTTTCATAACTATGGCAAAGAACACAAAAGGTCACAAGTGTCAGATAATTTTGAGTTTAGAAAACTGAAGATTTTGCACACAATCAATACTGCTGGGTTAGGGACTTTTAATTGAGAACAATCCCAAGGGTCTGATATAATAAAATTGACACACTTCCTGTGTATCAGATGCTGTGCTAAGTAAGCATTTTCAATTCCCCCATTTGATCCTTACAATCCCGTCATCTAACTGCTGTATAAGTGTGTGATTGGTTAAATGATAGCAGAGATGAAGTTCTTTTTCCAAACCAGGCCACCTCTGCCCCTGCCCTCTCAAGCCTCCTCAGGTCTTCCCACTGGAACCTTGTTTCTTGAACCTAGGAGCACTCTGGAATTGGATGTCTACACCACTTCCAGATCACTTCCATATTGTGATGCTACTGCAACATTCCCTTCTGTCTCCGTTATATGTTGTCACATACCACAAGAATGTAAGTTCCTTCAGATAGCAGAGGTTATCTGGCTTTTTTTGGGGTATTTGTATCTCTAGAGGCTTAGAATAATTTTCCTCTTGCCACATAGCAAAAGCACTTGATTCCTGCTTTATTCATTCATTCAAAAGAATTGTAAACTATCAATAATCATTTGAAAAATTATTCCAAATCACTAATAAAATGTAAATCAAAACAGGGGAGGAGTCAAATTTCCAACCTTCAATTCTACAAAGATGACAAAGGGTGGAAATATGTTAGAGGGTTATGGGAAGAGAGTTCCATTAATATTTCTGTGTAGCTATGAATTGGTTCAATGACTCTGTCAAGTAATCTGTAAAGATAGAAAGAAAGGTCCCACATATACCAACATGGTTATAGAGGCACTTTTTTTTTTTTGTAGCAGCAAAGAATTGGTAACAAGGTAGGTGTCTACAAATTGGCTAACAACTAAATAAATTGTGGCACATGAATGTGATGGAATATTACCATGCAATTAAACAAGGTAAACTTGGCCAACTGTGGCTCCAGAGAAAAATTAAAAATATGTATCTCCCTCCCCCTTCACTGCAGAGGTGAGGGGCTACTGTTGTGAAAGGGTGTGTATACATATCTATCTATCTACATATACACACACCCCACACATATATATCAGGCCTAGAGAATATGGTAGGTCATTTCACTGAACTGCATTTTCTCCATCTTTCTTTTAAAATGCTTGTTACAAGAGATAGGGGCTTGATCAGAAGAAGAGATAGATATTCAGAAATGCACGGTGACATAAAAAGTCAGTCAATAAAAATAAAACTCTAAGAATGTTAATGACAAACAACAGTCAGGAAATGATTCAGGAAATGGTTCAAGTTGTAAGTAGACCAAATGGACTTATTTTGAAACCCTGTGTGATTTGATTATCTTATGAATACATTGGAAAGAAATATGGCAATTAAATTCTGCTCTTCATCCCGTTAGAGATGGAAGTGATTAATCTCCTCATTGCACAAAGAAGAGACAGAGGCTGGGAGGGCTCCAGTGATTTAAGGTCACACTGAGGTGAGATTCAAGTCTAGGTTTCTTTCAACTATGCCTCCTGGAATGTCTACTCCAGATAACTCCTTATCAGTTATTTTTTTTTCTAAAAGAAAGGAATCCAGGAAACTTTAAAATTATTTTGCTTTGTGCCAATTCAATTTGGACACCCCTTTTAAAGAAATGGTGTCCATGGATAGGACAGGTGTGGGCTCAGGGAAAGGGTTATAGAGAGAGAAGGAACAAAAAGATCAGTAAAATAAGGTTCCTACCCACAAGAATTTTCCAGACTATATTTCTCAGATTACACAGTCTATAATACTAGACTTAAATAAATTTATGTATGCCTAACAGAAAATAAATTCAGGTCACTAAATAAAACATTTCTTCTTGACAAACTTTGATCTTGTCTCAATCATTAAAATAACAAAATCACCTTCAGTCTTGAAATCGATAAGTATCAGTTCCAAGGCAGAAGAGCTATAGGGGCTAGCCATTTGGAGTTAAGTGACTTGCCCAGGGTAACCCAGCTAGGAACTGTCTGAGGCCAAATTTGAACCCAGGACCTCCTGTTCCCAGGCATGGTTCCCCATCCCCTGAACCATCTAGCTATCCCTGTCTCAAACATTTTAAAATGACTTTCTTACCTTTTTTAAGATACATTCTGGTGATGGATAAAGTTCATTTACACAGGATTTCTTCAAGCATTGTTTTCAGTGAGTAATAATGGCAATAATCATAAACAGTATTTATATTTCCATAAAGAGACTTACTCTTTACAAAGCGTATTTAATCCACAACAGGAAATGTCACCCTGGGTTTTACAGGAGAAATGCTCTAAGAGGACTGAGTCACCTAAGGCTTGTCCTTTGAGAGAGAGTGACTTGCCTTATATCAGTCCTGTATATATTTAGATATTATATTCTAGAATAGCATATAAACTCCTTGAGAAGAGAGATTTTTATTTTTAAAAGTCTTTGTACTACTAGTGCTTGGCACACTGGAAGCATTTAATAAAGACTTGGTATGCTGGGTTGATTTTGTTTTGTTTTAAAATAGATTAGAGAGAATTTAAGGTAATAGGCATCTCTTCAAATAGATTTAAGATTGTTGTGAGGAAGAGTGGCCTGGATGAGATTTCCAGCTAGAGAGTAAAAGTGAGAGGGAGGAATATTTCTGCTTAAGGAATCCTTCAAATAAATTGAGAGCTTCTCAGAAAAGGAAAAGACAAGTCTTGTAAAGTATTGTGAATTGCCAGTCTCTAGGAATATGCAAGTAGAAGCTGGATCTCGAAGGGGGGAGGGAGGGGAGTGTTTCTCAATCGTGGAGGTGCTTAGATAAGTAGATGGCCTCTATGGTTCTTTACAAACCTAACATAAGTATATAACAGGCCCTCTCTCCAGACATTCAACAGAAATGACTATAAAGGATGGGAATGAATATATGTAGACTCTCCACCATCCCATTACTTTTCAAAGGATGCATATATAGAATATATATTGCTTACTGTCCATTAAAAAGCCAATCTTCTTCTCTACCCTAATGGCCAAGCTGAGTTTGTCATGCATATTCTCTGTAGAAAGGAAAAGTAGAAGACCAAAGGTATCATTTCTGTTATATCTCATCTGACAATTAAAAAAGTTAAGATCATAAGAAAAAAACTTGACAGAAGTAGTCAAAACCCTAGAAATAAGTTTCTTTAAAAACAGTTTTTAGGTAATGTACACAGATATAAATACAACTCACATCTGGGTTTTATTATACTCCGTAAAATATACAGGAATCTTGATGTACTGAAAGAGTGCAAGTAAATACAGTATTCAAGCAGTCACTATTTCTATGTACATGCTCATTAATTCTTCAAAAACCCCACAAAATTATCAAATAGATCAAAATACTGTTCTGTGTTTTCACACTTGATGTTCAGAAAACCAGCTGATAATTTACAATGGCATTAAGGTTTCCAGTTCCAGATTTAAAAAAAAAGGATAAATTGAAATTGGGAATCAATTTGCTGCAACTTATTGTACTTCCTCTGGAAATGCAAGATGACTTTGCATGTCTTTGAGCAATTTCACTTGAAGCAGAACCAAATAGTTACCTTCCTAATAGTCTAACCTTTAGTTTTCCTTTAAAAGTTGTGAAACTTTTCTATTTGTCAAGAAATTTCCAGCAGTCCACTCCCTCCCACCCTCTTCCTCCTTTCCCTTAACAATGATGTGTTATAAAACACATGTCTGAACAGAATCTACATGTTTATCATATTTTTAAAATGTTATACAACAAATAATTCTTCCAAAGAACCTGACATTATACTTTTGGGTAAAAGGGGATATTCTTTTTTGATCATTTAAAAAAATCATATTCTAGGATTTAAATAATGGAAAATAAATGCAATACGGAGGAATAAAAATAATTTCGGTAACCAATGTACATGTTATAAAAAAGTGGATAAGTTATTGGGAAAAAAAATCCATTTTCTAGGACCAGACAGCTGCAACAGGGTGTCAAGAAATGACCTTCCAATTTGTTTCCCTCTCTTGTAGAAGTCTTTTCAACACATTTTAAATAACAATAGCTCAATTTTAGATTCTAAACATAACCTTCAAAACTGTGCAACAATAATTGTGTTGGCCTCTCCCCCCTATTTTTTACACTGTACATGTATCACCCTGACTGCATCAGTTAGCTGGTTTTCAATTTTAACATTATAAAAGTATGACAATTTTTCTTTAAAATTTTATCTAAAAGAAAAAAACAAACTTAAAAATACATCTGCTTTCTCTCATTGTACATTTAAATACAGTGTCAGAAGGCTTTCAGATTTTTGCTTATTTTTTTTAAAAAATCAAACTTTAAAACCAAATTTGAACTTCATTTTTTAGAAATATTAAAGTTTGGTTTAGATAAGTTTTCAATGAACATATTCCAGTTTCCACAAAAAGTTATTAGATTAAAAAACCTTTAAGTTATTTGGTCCTTTGGCAATTTGCTGTGCAACAATGCCTACTTGTACCAAACTTTTATTGCCTTCAAATTCTATTAGTTTTATTGATAAGATTTAAATGTAGTGTCCTTTTTTCTTGTACAATAGTGTTGCTTGTCTACACAGACCAGCATATTTAAGTGTTCCAAAATTACACCTTCCACCTCAAAACCAAATTAAACGAAGTCGTTTAGATGGTCCTTTTAGTTCTGAATTTCAAGTCCACTTCAAGGCTTTAGGCAAGTAGCTCCTTTTGTAAAACTTGTGTTTAAAAACTCTTCCTCTACATGTCAGTGTGTGGATCATCCTCCATTAGCTCTTTTCTTTTAAGCTGATCTTATTTTTGAACTCTGAGTGCTTTTTCCCGAAAAAAGCCTTCTTTTTAAACATTAGGGACTCAGTCTTCACACATCCACAGAAGCCTGTCAGTAAGTCTCCGAATCGGAATCATTGAGCTCGTCATCTTCTGTGTAAGGATAGCCATCTTCCCCGCTAACGTTGTTGAAACTGCAGTAAGAGCTATGTTCACTCCGCATGATTGGCAAGGAGTCAAAGGTCACCGTTTTTGAGGAGTTAGAGAAATGGTTAATGGCACTGAACGTTAGGGATGGTATTGTGCTACTTGATGAAACAGGCATCATGGTGGCCAGAATGAGGGCTAGACAATCAGCCACATCCTTATTGGGAGCACAGGCCAGAGCTGGGGTATATCCTAAAATGAAATGTAAAATGAAATTCTTAAAAATAAATTTAATTCAAAGTTTCTCAGTAATCATAGGTCATTAATCTTAATATATGCCTAAAAACAAAGGACTTCAATTTTATAGTCTAATGAAACTATGATTTTATTGGATTGTTATCCTCTTCTGGTGATGATGCACCACAATCCTTTTATCCTTTTTATCTTGTACATTTTCATACACATTTAAACCTACTTAATTTTTTAAAAGCATGAACATTGCAGGTTAAAAAGTTGTGATTTCAGAGATCTAACTCAATTCTCAGTGTATGGATGAGAAAACTGAAGCTCAGTGACTTTTGTTTCATGTCATGGAGTTAGTCAAGGTCAGTTGTTAAACATTTCTAAGTGTTTCCATGTGCTATGCACTGGGTTAAAGATGGAGGAGACAAAGAAAGCAAAAACAAGTCATTACTTTCAAAAAGCTAATCCCCTAATGAGGGAGACAACATGTAAAGATCAGCTTAAATACAGGATTTATATGGAGTAGATGGAAAATTATCACCAGCAGCTAGGGTTCCATGAAAGTCCTCCTGCAGGAAGGGAGGGTTTGGCCCGAGTTCTGAGGGAAGTCAGGAAAACTAAGAGGCAAAGAAAGGAAGAGGTTAAGCTGCCTATGAATGGGAGATAGTCGGGGTCCTGAAGGGAGGTGGAGTTATTCGGTACAAGGAACAGAAACAGGCCAGTGTAGCTGGGTCACAAGGCAGACTGTGGAGAGAAATAAAGTATAAGAACGATAAGGTAAGAAGGGGACAGCTTGTTCATGAAGACCTTTAAATGCCTAACTTTTGATTTGTCTCTGGAGGTAAACAGATCCATGAGAAATTATTATTTACTCTGAAAAGTAGGGGACTGGGCAGAAGACCGACACCAGAACTCAGTCTCACTCCTACTGGTGGTGCATGACCATTCCATACTGTGCCCATTTTCTGATGAACCACACACAACTGCATTTGACTTGACAATTGTGATAAGAATGGAAGAAGAATTCCCCCCTTGCCCTTTGTTCTGCTATATTCATATGATTAGCAAACTTTCCTGTGGGGGTATCTGAAGCCCTTTATACTATGATTCCAATTGGAAGACACATTGGTCTCTATCAGGCATCTATATTGAGCTATATGGTTTCAACCAAGTTCTGTACATAACCTTTTATCTCTAGCCCTGGTGTCTGCCGTCCATGTATAGTGTTACCCCTGCTCACTTTTACCTCTTGGAGCCCCCTAACTCTCATCAAGGACAGGCCCTATTTGGACTGTTCCTCATAATCCCATCTCTACTCTTTTTGCTCTGCTGAAGATCATGAATGCTCCAAAGATACCTTGGTGATCACCCAGTCCAAGCCCCTCCTTATTTTCACAAAATCACACTATATAGGAAATCCAGGTCCCTCTGGCTTCCAGCCTGGGCTTTTTCCTCCACCCCATTTTGGTCTCACAGCCATGCCACAACTCACTCTAACTTCCCAATGTGCCAAGTAAAAGGCTGACTCCAAGCACGATGTCCAAGACTTTTGTTTTTAATGAGTTCTGGGGAAACCAGAATGGAGTACCTGTTCTCTTCTTTCAGTGCTATCAAATATTTCATGCTTCATACCTGGAACTCACTCCTTGCACACTTCCACTTGTTGAAATCCATTTGTTTTCCTTCAGGGCCTACCTCTGGTACAACTTCCTCCCTGAGCCTTCCTAGATCCACTTCAGCGAGGGACCTACTGCCCTCCTCAGAAGATGGCATTCTGTGTTCTGCTGAATTCTCTTTTGATCACATCTTTGTCCACACTGTATCTCACTTCTCTGCAGATGGGTCCCATCCCCTCCATCAGACCATAGGCTCTTTGAGGGCAAGGATAGTGCAGTTTTTTTCCTAGCACAGAGTATGGACTGAGTATGTGTTTGCTGAATTGAATACCCTAAGAGTCATGAAATCAATGAGTTTGAAGAACTTTTTTGCTTTCTGACTCTGTCACTGACCTTTTCCTTTCCCTAGATTCATGATGGTGAACCTATGGCATATGTGCCAAAGAGGGCAAGCAGAATGTTCTCTATGGGCACATGGTGCTGTCACATGGCAGAGTTCATTACTAGAAAGGCAGAGGTTCTCGGGCAAAGCTGCTCCCTTTCCCCTCTCCACCACACCTGATGTTTTTTCACATCCCCACCCCTCTGCCTAGCAGCCCAATGGGAGCACACAGAGGTGAAGGTGGGTGGTTCACAGGCAGCAGAACTAGAGGGGAGCAGGGTGTTCAGACCACTCCCCTCCTCTTCTCTACACTTACTGAGGACATTCTTCACTTCACCTGCCCTCCCCCAGCAGCCCACTGAGAGCTGCCTAGGACTTTCTGGCTAAGTCTATGAGAGAAAGGCTGCACCTACAGTCTGGGCAACAGCAGACCATTCTAATAGTAAGTTCCCACAATGACAAAAATCACAGATCCCTGGCACATTCTCTCTTTTAACAGGCTCTGACATAAAATGGCACAAATTAAATCAATACAGGCTTAAGAACTAAAAAACTAGAGTGACTAGGTGGCTCAGTGGTTTGGGAGTCAGGCCTGGAGATAGGAGATCCCAAGTTCAAATGTGGATTCAAAAACTTCCTGTGAGACCTTGGGCAAGTCACTTAACTTTCTGCCTTGGAATCAATACTTAGTAATGATTTTAAGACAGAAGGTAACCCCCCCTCCCCCCAAGAAATATTCTCTAGCAAATTGCCAAGATATCCCATAGATCTGTGCTTACCTCAAGTCTCTCTCCACCTCAAAATGATCTTTCCAAAATGCAAGTCTGACCAAATCACCTTTCCTTCAATGATTCCCTATTATTGTCAAGATCTGTTGGCTTTTAAAACTTATCCTAATGCCTCACTCCTCTTTATGTCCTCTGGCTACAAATACGATACTTTAGTCTCTGGCTTTGGGGCATTCTGTCTGGCTGTGTCACATGCCTAGAAAACACTATCCCCCTCCCCCTCTCTGCTTCTTTCTTATTTATCCTGTCTCCTTGTTTGTACATTGCTCCCTTGAGAGCAGGAAATGATGTTGTTGCTGCTGCCACCTTTCTTTATATCTTCAGAGTTCAGTGTAATGCCTGTCACATAGTAGGTAAATGTTTGCTGACTGACCGACATGGCACAATCCACTAATGAATCAGCATCTACTATGCACATCTAATAGAATATTATATTTAGGTGCCATAACATATGATTCCATGTATGTCTTTAAAAGAGTAGACCCATGACCCCCTAAACATATAGTTAAGTTCTAAACTTCTATTCTGATGCACATACCAATTAATAAAGTCAATTCAGATGATAAATTAGGATCATCAACTTTTTCAAGAAGTTGTTTTCATATTTCAGAAACCCTTCAGTTCCTTGGTTGGGAATTTTCAGGTTTCTTTTGTCTTGGCTTATGCTTGGTATTAGTAGCCTGTAGGTTGTACTTAGAAGAAATGAGAGCTCTGGACTTAATCTGACAGTTTGGACTCTCTTGACATAACTGTGTGACCTCAAGGAGCCAACCTCTCTGGGCTCTAGTTTTTTCATTTTTCATATAGACTATAGAGCCCCAGGAGTATACCAGACCACCCATAAATGAATTAAAACCACCTCTACAAACCTCACCAAGTTGTGGCTTGAAGACTTCTAACAAGGGAGAATTCTCTTTCTCCTAAGGCAGCTCATTCCACTTTGGGGTTAGCTTAAATTGTGGTATTTTTTCCTTTCTACTGAGCCAAAAAATCTGTTTCTCTCTTACTCCATCCTACTGCTTCTACTGCTCCTTCTTGGCCAAGTAAACAAAGGCCCATCTTTCTCCCATATAATAGTCCCATACATCTTTGAATACAGTTATCATTTCTCTCCCAAACCCTTCTTTTCTCTAGGATAACTTTAAAATTGTCTGACTAATCCTGGTATGATTTCAAGGCTTTTCATGATCCTGTTCATCTGTGTCTACAAGGACCAGCTAGAGAAAACTATCATACTACTTGCCTTAAAGGTTTCCTACAAAGAAAGTATTTTATAAACCATGAAGTGCTATATAAATGTTGTTGATTACTACTATTACCCAACAGAAGCATATAAGCCATTTAAATATAGATTTTTGCAAGGTAGTAAGTCTTCTCACCATTTTCATCCACAGCAAGCACACTTGCACCTTTCCCCAAAAGTTCTTGCACTACAACTGTGAGTCCATTTCGGGCAGCAACATGTAAGGGTCTGAAAAAGCAGAGAAATATGGTTGATTAGGAGGAATTTTGCAGCAGGATGGAAAAATGAAACCACTTAGTTGATTTAAATGTCACTTTATAAATGGAAAGGTGAATATGGGCATATGCCCAGAATCCTCAATTAGACATAAGAGCATCAGAACCAGAAACCAATACAGTCAATGCAGAATAGGAGTCTAGACTCAATCCAACCTTTTGTACTTCAAAGCTGGGAGGGAAAAATCCAATGGAGTGATGAAGAAAACTCCAACTGATCTAAAAGTTAAAAAACTGAGATCTAAACCAGACATTTAATTATTGATCTAAAAAGAAGCTGTAACTGTTACTCCTGCCAACCTAGTTTGTACAAATGAAAGAATTCGGAGTTGGAAAGGGCATCATGCAACCAAAACAGGAGTCTCATTTAATACAACCCTGATAAGTGTTGATCTACTTGAATAACTTGAATGACAGGGGAACTCACTACTTAGTAAGGCAGCCCACATTTCCCCCCACTGGTTCTTTCTGTAACACCATTAACCCCCAAAGAATAAAACATGAATATCACACAGTGGGCTAGGAATGAACTGCATGCATGAAAGCAGGTTGTAGCAGATAACTAACATGGAACTCTGAATATAAACAGAATAAAAGATATCATCACGGAAATGTGTGATAGAAAGAGAAGATTAATGCTAGTCACATGGCCAAAGCACAGGATCCTTGTGTTCCAGATATCTTATCGCTTTTGGGTCTAGCAAGATTGTCATCTAAGGAAAATGGAAGAAGTATAGATTTCAGGGAATAACTGTTTGAAGACACTGATCACATCCTTCTAAGTCATCTTTTTTTCAAGCTAAAAATACTAAAATGCTTTGATCAGTGTGTACAGCTTGGCTCTGAGTGCTCCTTTTTGGGCATACTTGAGTTTGTTGGAACAACTCCAGAAATGCACAGGTGTGACTATGTCCCTTCCTCGTCCAAAAACTTGCGTGACTTCCAATTACCTCTTCTGTCTGGCTTTTATAGTCCTTCATAACCTGGCACCTACTTGCCTTTCTGACTTCATTATGCTTTGGTCCTTTTCATGCTCTAGGATAAGGCCTGGCCAGCATGGCCTCCTAAGAATGGCTTTGCCAAACTGCTGATCTGCTGGTACCTTCCTCCCAAGTGGACTCATGCTGGTTCTGTACATGACTACACTGGGTCTTCCCTGACAGCATCAAAAGCCACAAGCTCACACTCTCAGAAGGTGAGAACGATGGTTTCCTGTTCTTCCCCAAAGTTCTTCACATAGTGCTTGGCACATGGCAAGTACTTAATGAATGCTTGTTCTCTAACAGGTTCCCATTCAAATTTCATCTTTTTAGTTTCAACCTGTCAGCATATTCTTGTGTAACCTTTTATTCATCTAATATGTTAATTTGGTAACCTCATTCAAATTATCCTTCCTCCCATATAATTATGCCATCTAAATACTTGCCAAGAACAGATGTTTGCTGTGCTCCTACTATGCCCAAGGCAGGCATAGTAAAATCATTCAGTAAAATCCCTGGCCTGAAGCTGGAAAGACGTGAGTTCAAATCCAGCCTTAAAAACTAATTAGTAATATGATACTGGGCAAGTCACTTCACCTGTTTGCCTCATCCTCATCTGAAAAAAGGGGCTAATAATAGCACCTATATCCCAGAGTGTTATGATGATCAAATAAGATAACTAGAAAGTGCTTAGCACAGTGCATGAAGTACTTTTAAAGTTTTACTTGTTATTATTGTGCTGGAGGGGCTACAATGAGAAAGAGAGGACCAAACGTCAAGGATGGGCAGTAGAGAAAACACTGGTTTAGTCTGAAAGCCTAGACTTGGAGACTGGCTCTTCCACTTAAAATAAGTGGAAAATAAAATAACTTAAAATAAAAATTTAAAAATCCTTATCTTCCATCTTGGAACTCATACCGTGTATTGGTTCTAAGGCAGAAGAGTGGTAAGGGCTAGGCAATGGAGGTCAAGTGATTTGCCCAGGGTCACAGAGCTGGGAAAGCTCTGAGGCCACATTTGAACTCAGAACCTCCTGTCTCTCAGGCCTGACTCTCAACCCACTGGGTCATCTAGCTGCCCCCTAAAATAAAAATTTTATGTGAATGGGAAGAAATACAAACTGTGCTCTCATCAATACATTTAGCAATGAGGCAACTATGCATAATTATTTCAGTGTATACATGAAAATACATATCTTTTTTGAAGATCTTATCTTGAAAATATAGTTAATATTCAGTTGTGACATTCATATATAAGGTTTGTAGTTTTTTAGCAAAATGTGAGATTAGGCTAAAAACTTTACATAAATATAAAATTTTTGTACAGTTAGTGTTAAGAAGTTGATTGTTCACAGAATTACATCTCTTTCCAGGCAAGGGACACACAAGTCTCTTTTAGATACACTGCACAAAGTACTATCATTTTTGAAGGTATTCTTTTGAGTAATGATTCTCTCTCAGCATCTTTAACTGATATGAATGGTATAAAGAAACACTGTGAACATTCTTATAAAAATCATCTTTGATAACATATCTTTAAAGATGGTTCTGGTCATCATTTCAAAAACAATATGAATATACAGAGTTGGAAAAAAACTAAATTTTACCAGTTACAAAAATTCATGAATTATGACTATCTAGAAAAGTATTCACATGCACAAAATTCACTCATTACTTTGTATTTACGTCCTGTTGTATCAAAGTGGAGAGCAGAAATACTCACGTTTGCAAAGCTGCATTGGTTGCATTGATGAGGTTTCTATCTGTTATCTTTTCCAGGATTAACAAGGCACTAGTTTCATGACCCTAAAGACAGAATAAAATTTCTTTTTGAAAATTTAATCCTACAAATTCTATGTGTTCCAGGTATCTAATGGTTAGTGAATAGGAACTGATTTTTATAGACATTTTAGAGGCCAACAATTTAAGTGAGGACTGCCCTCACAGTTTTCAATAAATTAGAATGCTTTTGTTGATGTTAGCTCACTTATATGCAATGAAAGCTTTATATAAATATCAGTAAGGCCTGTAGAGTTTGCTCAAATAATTTTAAAACTCATTTTTCTTTAAGTGTAGCCTTCTGTATTCCTGCCTATAATGCCAAAATCATGACGTGACAACCTGTACTTACCTTACTGCATGCCAAATGGAGAGCTGTGTTTTTACTGTTGTCTTGTAGAGTCAAGTCTGCATTAGCACTGCTAACCAGCATCTCTGTGTGGGAGAGAGGAATCAAAGAGAAAGAGAGTCTTGTAGCAATTCTTATAGATAGGAACATCATCTTAGTATAATGACTTCAAACTAAAGAAAACTAAAATCTTCAAATCTCACAATAGCACTTCTGTTTATAAAATGTAATATATTTTAATGTATAATATAAAATATAATCATTTACAGTAAAACTATTCATCCCAACTTAAACTCTAAATCCTATAATCATTTGTAACAGATTAAAACATCAGTTCAGTGACTGAAAATTTGGTTATCAAGGTCTGTAAATTTCAGTAGCAAATATAGCAGCATTTTGCTCATTCTAGAAGCACCAATGGTACCCCTTTCTTGTAGGGGACCACTTGCAACGCTTGCATTACATGTAATGAATATAACTTATAGGAATAATAGAATTCCTAGGCAATTTCTTTACCAACAGTATTTGTCTGTCCATTTTCTGCAGCCATCATTAGAGGTGTTTTCCCCGAAGAATCTACAGAATTCACTTGTGCATTATGGCTGAGGAGCAGCTGTAAACACTCTACATGATCTGTAAAGGCAGCTGCATGAAGAGGGGTTCTGCAATATAGAAATGGCCACAATTATTATAGTTTTACATTTCTTATTCCTAGAATAAAAACTATTCTTCAGCTTTGCAGAATTTTAGAGCTGTGAAAGAACTTTTAGATCATTTGGTTCACTTTTATTCCCCAAAAACTAACCCTCCATTTTACAAATTATTAAATTACAGCTGAGAGAGTAAGTTCAACTTATTTCTTGCAAGTGGGACAATCTCTCTTGATTCTCAGTTAAATACCCCTTACAAAAATGCCAAGGATTATAATCATTGTCAAGGTTCAAACTGGTTGACAAATTATCTTGGAAAATGCCCCATTCCCCCCCCCCTTTCCTACAATAACATTTATATGTGAGTTAACTCAAGTGGACCTTAAATTAAAATGGACTAGCACACAAGAGATAAGATTTTTTTAAGAGATAAAAAATTTAATTTTGTTATTGACCTTATATACCTAACAAACATGTAGGGGAACTTTTAAAATCTGAACTAGACTCAATGAAATATATTCAGTGATTTGTTTAGTAAATCAAGTTTCTAGTATAAGCTACCCCAGACTATAAAGGTTTAAAACACTTTTGAATGTATACTTGAAAATGGATATTTTAATAACAAATAATAACATGACAGGAGCTAAAATATTAAAGACTACTACTTATGAAAAGAAAAACTATTACCAAAATGTGAGGTTCCTACCTTCCTTTTGTATCCGTTGAATTTACAATGCCAGTGCCCAAAGTATCAATTAACATTTCAGCAGCACCTTCATTGTCATTTATCCTATGAAAAAGAACAAGGTGGTTACTCAGGGTAGAGAGAATTTATATTTAGTGTTGTACCAAATGTGACATATTTTGGCTTTCTTACACGGCACAATGTAATGGGCTGAAAGAATTTCCTTCCATTTTCTGGAAGACTTCCTGTTCCAAGAGAAGTTCAACACAGGTTTCATGTCCTAAATAAGTAAAAAAGAAAGTCAGATATTAAAATCCAAAGGTATTAAAGCTAAATGTATGTTATACAGCTTAATCGATTCTTAAGGCAGCCTGCTATGTTCAGGTATCTGGCAATCAGACTAAACTTTCACCCCCTAACTTACAACAGCAGCAGCTTATAAATATTTCATAATATTATTATCGCTGGTTCTCTTCTTTTTTTAAGTTTGAACATTCTGTATCAACAGATTTGGTTTGGATATCACCAGGTCTGAAATAGACCCATCACAAATCATTGCTTGCAAGAAAGAATTTAGAAAGAGATAAAAAGCAGTTCAACAGAGCCAAGTCAAGTAAGGAATCATTTATTAAGCACTCTGGACCAGGCACTGTCCCTAAGCATTGAAGATACAAATATGAGCAAAAAGAGAAATAGTTCCTGCTATCAAAGAACTTATATCCTAGACAAGGCATAAAAGGTACCCAATCTTCTGAATAAAAGTTGGGAGATAATGATGGAATAACTGTATTGGGTCCTTCCTCTGGATGGAATTTTTAGGAGTAACTAAAAATAGGGGATAGAGGAAACAATCAGCATTGATTAAGCACCTAATATCGTTTAGTCTGTTAAGATTTAAATTAATGTCCAAAAGTATTATATTTTATAAAGTTTATTAATAATCACTTGAAGTAAAGGAATAAAAAGGAAATAGAAGTATAAAAATGCAATTATCTAACCAAAACAAGATCACATCCCTTGCCTCTCCCAAAAGCCTGCTTCAGCCAGCCTGAAGAAGTCACTAACGCAGATATTGAAATTGGAGAAAAGAATTCTTGAATTCAGTGCCTGTATCCTGTCACATATATTGTATTTGCTCATTGTTTTAAAATTTAATTTTTTTCAGTTCACATATTGACATATTCACATACATTCTGTTACACTGAATCATTTTAAGTCACTGTGTTTTGGCCATTAGCTATATGTGCCGTTACACTGCCTTTATTTGTACCTCCCCGTATGACTGGACTGGAGAAAATACCACAGTAAAAGTCCAGAAACAACTTGCACAAACCCTTTTCCGTGGCAAAACCATAGGTCCTTATGGATGCTGGATTTGTCACAAGATCCGCTGAGGTCACATGTTGCCTAAACAGACTTCAGTTCCTTTTTGCCTATTAGCTGTCACAGAGATGATGATGGATGGACTCCATCAAGGTATAAAGTATAAGACCTTTGGAGAATTTAATGACTTAAAAATTTAAATTGATTTTAAGGGGTCTTCATAAGTGATTTTTCAGGATATCTAACAGCATGACTATCTCTGACTGATCATTTGCTTACTTTTGAGTTGTTTGTAACAAAAGGTAAGGGTCCATCTTATAGTTGAAGTGAAGTGCTATAGAACTCTTATATTCCCCACCTCCACATTTATAAAAATGTAATGATTGAGACATATAAAGACATGCCTTTTATGGCTGTTACAGTCTCATATGGGAAGTGAGAAGGTTTTCCTAGGGGGCGTGGTACCACTGGATGACTCTCAAGATGGTTCTTAAATTTCTAACTCTTCAGCTTACTCTACCCTTCCACCAGAATGACCTAGATTCTTGGTGATATTTTAGACCCAAAAGGTTTTCATCAACAGTACAGAGGTTTGTGTTTTTATTTCTGGGCTCCTCTGCAAAATTTTA
Source organism: Monodelphis domestica (assembly GCF_027887165.1). Classification (NCBI taxonomy): domain Eukaryota; kingdom Metazoa; phylum Chordata; class Mammalia; order Didelphimorphia; family Didelphidae; genus Monodelphis; species Monodelphis domestica. The sequence goes on from NC_077231.1 coordinate 288,337,527, forward strand.
GAATGATGACATTAATAAACTTTGTTAAAAATACCTCAGCCAAAGTTGAGAGATTGGCTAGATCTGGAGAACTTGTGTGACAAGTATTCGTGAGCTTTAAAGTTTTTGCTTTTTTTTAATGTCACACAGCAAGTGGCTATAGAGACTCAGGTGAATCCTAATGATAGTGGGTTTGTTTGCTATTGTCATTAAATGGGGTCTTATGATTTTGGTACTTCTTTGAATGTGCATTACCTATTATAGTGTTTTATAAAGCTGCTACTTGGTGAAAATCATTTGCATTCACACTGTGGATCATGGCCAAGTTAAAAGGGAAATGGATCACATTTTTGGGTGAGAAACCTTTGTATTATACCTCTCCTTAGGTAACACAGTGTGTCACTGATTGTGAATTATATATTTCTGATTTTTTTAAAAATTGTTTTTCCTTGTATGTGCAATAGGATACTTGAATTTTCTTTCCTCTCTCATTTTTGCATTTGAAGCATGTTACCAATATTAATGGCTTTTTGTTTTTGCAATAATATAAGTTTACAATATCCATTAGCTATAATATTAATGCATACCCAAAAGTTTTAGACGATGGAAACTTGACACTGATTGTTAAATATTATGGGACTTTAATTTATGATTGTGTCCGATTCCAGGAGAAGGGATCACAAAAGAGACATTATACAGTGCCAAGAAGCACAAAGTCAAGGAGGTCAAACAACCCTGGGGGGAATTTGATGAGAATCTGCGCCAAGACAGAGGACTTGTTTTGGGGTTTGAGGAAGTGGCTATTTGACAATGTCAGACACAGGATTTCCCTGTGCCAGGTTCAGAAAAAGTACCTCAGCTTAACTATAATTCTGGCTCCCCTATCCCTGAGAGTGAAGGTAAAATCAGGCTAGGGAATGTTTCCCATTTACGGTAAAAATCTAGTCCCTTTTCTGTCTTTCATAGTGTTGCAATTTTCTGAAGTTCGGGCTGCTGATTGGGTAAGTGCATATTGCTGCAATGGTCCTACAGGCTTGTGGGACATAAATTACTTTACTGGGCCCTGATTTCAGGACCTGATATGGGCTTACTCTCTCTTGCTTACTCAGAATTTTTATATACTATTTAATTTTGATTTTTTTTCTTTTCTTCTACTTTTTTTAAAAAAATGTTTTTGACTTTCTTTTTACAATTGATTCACACTTTGTAACTCAGTCATGTATTCATGTGTTTGTCAACACCCTCATCAGAGGGGAATTGTATAATTGGAATATAATTCTAGATTTATAAAATTTTTCTTGTTTGAGAGTAATTTTAGGATAAGAAACTTGCTACTTCCCCTAATCAAGAAAGTGACCTGTTTGGAGAAGGTGCCCTGGAGATGCCTGTAGAAACCTCACACTACACCAAAAGATCTAGAATGAACTTTTGGAATATAGTGAAATGGAACTGTGGGGGGTTGAATGCATTTATTTTGTATGTGTGCTCTTATGCGAAAGGGGACTGCTCCCTAATTGGGATTTTGTCAATGCACCCAGCAATCATTGGTTCTGTTCTCTTTCTCTTTTATGCCCAAATTATTGTAATTTCCCCTTTGAAAATGCAATATTGTATGTACCTCTAGTTACAGAACTTTAGAGATATAAGTTGGTTATCTACTGATTCTATGGGGAAACTAGGAATGTAAATCTGGGAGATTTCTTTATGCTCATTTCCTATGGGAATCACATGGGGAATGTGTAATTAATTTCTGTACCCCAGAACTCCAATTCCCAGCATCCCATGTTCCTTCTCACGTTATATGCTGACATAGGGAGGATATAAATTTGGTGTAGTCCCACCTCTTGTTCTCTCTTTTGGTGATAATGTGCTGTGGAGGTGAGGTGAGGGAAGAGGCAGGAGAACTTGCTAACATAGTTTTAATTTTGTTAGATAATTAGGCATTTTTTTTACTTCTATTTCCTTTTTATTCCTTCTACTTCAAGTGATTATTAATAAACTCTATAAAATATAATTCTTGGAGTGCTGGATATTAATTTAAATCTCATAAGACATTATGCTAAGCAAAAGATGAGATGAAAACTATAAAGTCCCTGCTCTCAAGAATCTTACATTGCAGGGGCAGCTGGGTGGCTCAGTGGATTGAGAGTCAGGCCTAGAGATGGGAGGTCCTAGGTTCAAATCTAGCCTCAGACACTTCCCAGATGGGCAAGTCACTTAACCCCCATTTCCTAGCCCTTACCACTCTTCTACCTTGGAGACAATACACAGTACTGACACAAAAAAAAAAAAAACACGAAGAAGAAGAATCTTACATTGCAATATGGGGGATATAAAGGAAAACTGAATGTATTGATTAAAAATCCAACATAATCAATGATGGTAGTGGTAATACTCTAATAATACTGTTAATTAAACTAAACTTGTGTCATTTTACAATTGATCAAATTCTTATTTACTATACCATTTTGTATGATTGCCCAAATCACTTTTTCTTTTCTTTTCTTTTTGCTTGTGAACTAAGTTTAGAACTTCTGTTTTCGTGTTAATTACCATTTTATTCTTACCTCGAGGAAATCTGTTAACATTGAGGGATACAGGTGGACACCATGGAATACAATCTATTATCTCTAATCTTCCAAGTGAACTCAGACCATTTCTTAGTCATAGGAATTCACAGAAAACCAATTGGGGCCATTAGGTGATTTAGTGAATTGAAAGCCAGGTGTGTATGCATGTGTGTGTGTGTGTGGGGGGGGGGAGTTAGAAGGGGAGGAATTTGTACATTCAGCTGCTGGAAAATTCTATGTTTCTTTGCAATCTTTGAAGGCCTAAAGGCTGACCTGGTACATTTCCACATTCTTGGCTATCCTTGTACAGTTTAGGAGAGTCTTATCTCTCTCCTACAAGCAAGGGAGTCTGTAATCCCTGTCCTGCTATCAATGGCCTCAGTGTACCAATGGGTCCCATCAATCAATCAAGCATTTTTATAAGACAGAAAGGGGTGATTGCTAGTCCCTATGTGAGTACCACTCTGTTCTTCCTATGTAACCAATCATATTGTTCTCATCCCCATGATGCTGCCAAACTTGTAACTAACTTGTTTAGCCCATGTAGTCAAGTTCATTCTTTGTTCTCCTAAAGTCTAGTAAGCCCTACCTTGTGGTTTTTGGTCAATAAATTGGTTATGCTCAAGTAATTTCCCCTCAGTTTGCCTTAATTTTCAAAGGCAACAGTAGGAACATTAGTGGAGGGTGAAATAATGAACGGATTGTTTAGGGAGGTACTTAAGCCTGGCTTTGAAGAAAGCTTGAAGTTTTAAGAGGTAGAAGTCAGTAGGAAGGCCATACTGAGCATGGGAGATGACCTGATGCTGGGTACAGTGGTGTGGGATGGAAGGTTGTAAAAAAGGAAAAAACAAACAGGCTAATTTGGTTACAATGAAGTCTATGAAGCAGAGTAAAAACGAGCACAGAACAGTTAATCTGGGGCCCCAAATATAAAGGGATTTAAATATCAAACAAGAATTTGAGGAGTTTATTCTAGAAGCAACAGAGAGCTGAGAATTGCTTTATCTTGAGCAGGAAGTGCCATGGTAAGGCCTGTACTTTAGGAATACTAATTTGGTAGCTATGTGAGGATTGTTTGGGAAGGAATAAGCAGGTAGAATGGTGATGATGCTGGTATGTATGCATGTATGCATACATGGTGGTAATGCAAGCAGAGAGAAGAGGACAATGTGAGATATTATGATGTGGAAATGAGAAGCCTTCCTATAGGATAGTAATGATGAACCTTTAGGTTCACCTAGGGCATGCCATGCTCCACCCCCAGACTACATGCCCCATACCCGCCCCCCATTGCATGCCATACTCCACCCCCAACTGTGTGGCCTTTGTTCCTAAGGGAGGCTCCAGAGCCCCATACCCTCCCCTTGTGTTAGAAGTTGGTGGGGAGGGACCCCATCAGGCTACTGGCGCTGGGCCAGCTGAGCTACATGGGGCCATACCTTTTGGGGCAGGTTGAGCTCAGCCCCTGATATGGTGTAAGGCTAGAATGCCCCACCTCCTGTGTGTGTGTTGGGGAAGGGGACATGCAGGCTCCCAGATGGCTAAGTCAGGGGCCTACATGCCATCGGTTTGCCATCATGCCTACAGGGTATCCCAAAAATCTCAGTACCATTTAAAGCTTTGCCAAGTACAGAAATATAAATACTAAAAACAACAAAAAAAGTCATTTCAAAGTTTGTTTAAATATTTTTTACACTGATTTTAAGAAGGGTCCTTTTCATCAAGCATTGCCTATTCAACTGTTTCTGGATGACACCGCAGGCTTGGCCACCTGATCTATCTTTCCTCATTAGAAATTTTCTTGGGAGATCATTTTAAAACTTGTGTTTTAATGTAAATGTCTTTGGATGATCTTAAGGCTTAGGGCGAAAATGATCTCATGGGTGGGCTTTCCTATGGCTAGTTAGCCCAAATCCTTGATTATGGAAATTCAATGGCATTCTCGGGCTTGGTGTAATTACATACTTCAGTACAGTATTAGGCAAAATTATATCTCTAAGGCACATAATTTATTTTCCCATTAGAATTCAGTAGAATACTTTATTTCCTTGTATTATTTTCACATCATAATTGCAAAGCTGATTTGAGGGTATGTGTTGTATTACTTGCCATAGACAGGCATTGACCTGGTCAACTGCCGAAGTTAAATGTGACTACAGACTTATTCTTTGATGTTGGGAGCATGAGTGAAGTGAGTGAAAGGAATAGTAATAAATTGGATTCATGCAATGATTCTTAGCAATTTAAAACACTTATTGTCTGGTTAATAAATTTTCTTCTTTTTTTGTGTGTGAAGCAAAACTACCCCAAATATCCCTGTTAAGGCATAAGAAAGCTTTATTCTTGGAAGTTGAAACAGTAATAGAAGGCCAAGGAACATGGGACTATACTCTGGGCCTCCTTAGTCACAGAAATAGAAAATCTTTGAAGAATTTTAAAAGTGGTTACTATAAAACTTTAAGAATATGTAAAATTTCAAGATTCTTTTCCTTCCTTTCTAAACCTTCTGTCTTAGAATCAATATTGTATATTAATTCTAGGGCAGAAGAGTTTTAAGGGCTAAGCAATGAGGGTTAAGTGAATTGCCCAGGGTCACTCAGCTAGGAAGTATCGGACACATTTGAACACAGGACCTCCTGTCTCTGGACCTGGCTCTCAATCTAATGAGCCACCTAGCCGCTCCTATTCTTTTCTAAAATAATTTTTATTAAAAATTTAATGACTATCAATAAAAATAAAGTAAGAATGTGAAATAATGCAGCTTACAGCTATCTGGCATCAATGTCAAAAGTATACTGTAAGATAAAACAAAAAGCTTTTTTTTTTTGCTCTAAGTCATAAAGACAAACCTCAACACAGTTAACACATAAAAAAGTTGATTCTTCAACAAGGATGACCAAAGTTACATATCAATTTACATATAGCTTCTGTAATCTTTTGTAAAATAAATCTGGACACCTTTCATTCTTTTTATCTTAATTTTATTAACACTGACTCTGAAAGCAACCTCTTTTAAAATCCTGGTTTCTTAAAAACATTATATTTTTTAAGAATAACCTATCAATATGAAAAAATAATTTTTTGCAAAATTCCCTTAATATTGAAAAATAATACTTTAATAATACTGTTAATTTAATGACTTGCCCAGGGCCCCATAGCTAGGAAGTGTTTGAGGCCAGATTTGAACTTGAGACCTCCTGGTTCCAGGCCTAACTCTATCTACCTGCCCTGTGGGCAGGAGGTTTATTGAGACCCTAAAATTAGCCAATGTTACCATGGAAAAGCAAGCATGAGTTGAAGGGATCGAGAAAGGGCTTCCACAGAATATGGCAATTCTGAACTACGAATGAAATGAGGGATTCCAAGAGAAGGGAGAGCCTTTCAAGCATGGGGAATGGCCAGCACAAAGGCAAAAAGATTGTAGGAAGAGCAACATCAAAATGAATTTGTGGACTCTCTGTGTACCATAACGTCTGTGGGCTGCCTTGAAAGGCTGAATGAAATCTGTCCATGCTATAAAAGAATACTTTACCATTATAGCAGGCCCAGTGAAGCGATGTATAGCCATGATTGTCTGTGATGGCAGGAATGGCTTCTGCAGATACTGCTGCCTGTAACAGTGCTCCAAGAACACCAATATGACCACAGGCTGCTGACAAGTGTATAGGTGTTCGACCCCTACTGTCCCGCAGTAAACACTTGGCCCCATGTTGAAGCAGTGCATCTACACATTCTTCATGGCCTGTAACTGCCTAAAAGAGAAATAATTTACATATTGCCATAAATGTACAAGGGTCAGAATATAAATGGTCCCAGATCACAAAAAGCCACACTATCACCTCTACCCCATATTAAGATGAACCATTTCCCAAAGTATTTTCACTATTAGAAAAATACTTTTTCTCCTAACTTAGCTATATGTGAATTCATGATTGCTAGGTCTTGCTTTTTTTATTTCAATGAGAAAAGTTCAAAATTCTTGTTATAAAATCAGCATTAGAATAAATGTCATAATAAATATTGATATTTTTATTAAGATATACAGCTGTATAATCTGGCACACTATGAAAAAGAATAGGAAAACAATGTTAGAAACCAATGAAATTTGAAAATTTTCATTTGAAATGGAAAAATTCAAGAATTCAGAAGGGGAAAGAAAGAAAGAGGTGAAGGTATCAAACGGTGGTAGTGGTGGTGGTGAGGGCAGGGGTGAGATGGGCAAATTATAGCTGTGGCAACCATAGTAAATCATTCCTGTGGGCATTAGTTCTTCATATATATAATTAAAGGCACCAGAAGATGACTTTATGCTCTATGTTTTAAGTTGCTGGGCATTTCTTTTAACCTAAAGTTAATTAATACAGCCTGATGAACTGATAACTCTTTCCAATATATGGGTGAATTATTCAAGGATACTAGGTGGTAAAATCTAATGAAGGAAATTATGAGCAAAAAAACTCAATCCATTTCCAGGTTATCAAAAACAAACATTTTTTTCCCCTTACCCCTCTATGCAATGCTGTCCTTCCCCATTTATCTTTGGCATCTACATTTGCTCCTTTGTTCAATAGTGAATAAACACAGTCTGTGTGTCCATTCAGAACAGACAACATCAGGGGAGTCCTGAATAACAAGAGAAAGAGAATAAGGTGCACAAGAGAGTTAATGATACTGCTTAACATCACTTTTTCTGTTCTATGAATAATAATTAACCATATATGCCCTTTTACTTTTCTAAAAGTAGACAATATTACAGGTTATTTACATATCTGCTTATTAACACTAAAATTCAATTTAAATCTATTTAGTTATGCAATTTGAAGGATATATGACCAAAAATATAAAACACATAGTAATTCTACCTAAGAAAAAAATACCAAAGAATTTGCTAAAACTTACTGTCCATTTCCATCTTGAATGTCCACTGCATTCTGTGGCTCTGCATTCCCTATTAATAACCGTAAACACTCGGAATGACCATTGGTTGCTGTAAAGCAAAATATAAGGTTAATAGTGGAAATAATAATAAATAATAACAAAGTTAAGATTTTAATCTTAAAACATCACTTGGAAATTAGTAAGACACATGAACATCTGTACCTTGGATAACTAAAGAAAATAAACTATGTGCAGGTACTTAACAAAAAAAATTGTGTAGGGAGGTTCTTTAAAGTAATGACAATGAAAATAATAGTTCATATAACTTAAGAAAAGTTACCTTTTCCCACCTTACAATCTAAAATTCTATGACCTAATAGCTCTATCTACATAGAACTACACAACACCCAGAGCAATATGTTTTAAAGACAAGATCAATCAGTAATCTAACATTAGGTCAACTCCCATGAACACATAGAATGAAAAATAATGGTCCTTTTTGAGGTTCACAAGGCTAGACTGAGGCTAGACCCAAGTCGTTTGACACCCACCCCTGGCCTTTCTTATTTAAAGGTGACAGTATCAGCAGGGTGACTATTAATAAGATGGAGACTCAAAAAAGATTCAGCAGTAATTTCATTCAGATCATTCCTCCAAGAACTCTGGCCCATGATCCCCTTGTGTGGCTGTGTTTTGCCTCCAACTTCTGCTTAGGCATCTAAACGCCTTGGAGTGCTCAGGTCAGCACAGTCTATCAGCTGCTTTTGCTCCTTACAAGTCAATGAATAATTCACACAGTTGAATTATGGCTTTATTCATATTATTGTTGCAGCTCATATTTTCAGAATTGTTCCACTTGAGATTATATGATATTTAAGAATTAAATCCAATTGAGTAAACACAACAGAATGTCACCAATATACAATGCATGAAGCACTAAGGATGATAAAAGATGGTACCTTTGCAACTTCCTTGAAGGGCTTGCAATCTGATAAAGAAGATGAGGTATGTACACAAGCAAATACTCACATGGAATAAAATGTGAAAATCTCATTTTCTCTTCAACACATATCCAAGTGAGTATAGTTATAACTAGACAAATGCTTTCACAATGGCTGAAATCTTAAGATCTCACAGTGAGTGAGTCTGTCTGGCATGTGGGTGCTGTTGCTGAGATCCTTCAGAATTTTAGATGTTACATTAGTGGAAGCATCATGGTTTGCACTGATACTATTTATATTTAAACATTTAGGGGACTATATAATATATATAATATATGCTTAAGGTGACTACAATTTCCAAACCAGAAATTAGAGCAGACAAGCTGACAAAGAATAATTCCTTTTATAATCTCATTAAAACTTAATTTATTTTCTTGAAATCAAGACTGAGTTGGCAAATCTGATAGAAGTAACTAGTATTTGCTGCTTCTGTTTGATCCTACTAAAAGGCTTAAAAGACTAAAACTCTGGAAGCAATATTTACCTCAGATAACTTAATTTAATAAATGTTTTGAAAGGTTTTCTGATTTATCAAGTGATCAGCTATATAGTGCAAACCTCTTATTTTACAGATGAAGAAATTGAGGACCATGAGCTCAATACCACACAGTTAAATAAGCAGTGGGTTTGGGGTTGAATTCAGATTCTCTGACCCAGACAATGAAAAGAATGATCCAGATTATCTAGAGCAGTGCTGGTGAAGGTTTTCAAGTCTGCATGCCCAAACTACAACTTCAAGCTGTCTTTGAGCCCCCTGCATTACTCCAGAGGATGGAGGGAGGAAGTGCTCTCTTTGGGCGGCTAGACAGAGGGGCAGGGCATATAAAATGTCCTTAGGTGCTGGGAAGAGGGGGAACAGAACAGCTCCACCCCACCCTTCCCCATGCCAGCTGAGCACCTATGCCAATACTCCACCAACTTTGATCTAGAGTATAACTTACTAGATTAAGATGGATTTTTCTCAAAGTCTTACTAACTTATCTTAGTAACAGCTAACACAACACAAGGATATGGGCTAGGCAAGCCAGGTTAAGTGACTTGCCCAAGTTTACACAGATACAAAGTGCCTGAGGCCAAATTTGAACCCAGGTCCTCCTGACTATAGGTCTGGCACTCTATTCACTGGGCAAACTGGCTGTAAGCTCTTAAAGTACAGTTGTACTAGTACTCTAAAGGATCACTAAATAAAAAAGAAAAGAAGATGATGCTAATGCTACTTGGGGAAATAATGTGAGCATACCTGCAGCGTGTATAGGTGTTCTCTTCACAACATAATCTTTGACTAAGATTGATGCTCCCTGATTAATGAGCACGTCCACACACTCAACATGGCCTTTAAAAGCTGCCAGGTCTAAGGGTGTTCTTCCATTGTTGTTTCGTACATCAAGATCTAACAAAGATTGTACCAACACTTCTAGTGCTTGATGATGACCATGATAGGCCTAAAAGGAAATTATTTTAAAATCCACATTAAATAAGATTGACTTTAGATTGTTTTAGAATTTACAAAGGAAAGATATTCTTTATGTTATCAGATTTTAGATGAATCCTAATATTGACATGAAAAATTATTTAAACTGAAATTATCCATTAAAAAACCCCATTATTATAGCATGTAAAACTAATGCCCTAGTTGCAGTTAAAGACAAGGAATGAAGAATTCCAGTTAAGTTAACTGAAGGGGTAAGGGATTCCAATTCAAGACAGTTTGAAACATTTATTATGCACTTGATGCTGGGCATTCAAAGACATTGGGTACTTAATATGGTAACTGGTATACAGTAGGAGCTTAATTTAAAACAAATAGTCCTTGCAGTATAATGAAAATCATCCCAACAATGAAAATGGCTATGTTGGATACATTGATTAAAAACTCTTCTGTTGGGGGGGAGGAAAAGAAAATGATCTATGTCTTTAACGAATAATGCTTGGAAATGATCAAATAAAATATATTTAAAAAAAAAAAAAAACTCTTCTGTTGAGCAATTTCTTAACTCTATACCTTTAGGGCCAAAATATCTGTTATCTGCATAACTTTAAGAGAGTCCCAACATGAGCATCAGCATACAGAGACATTACAGGAAATACTCTTAATTTTAATCAGGTAAACAGGTTTCAAAAGACCAATCAATGACAAATACTTTTTTTTAATGAAATTTCATTAGGAACAGGAAAAGCTAGATATAGTTCTGAAAAGCAATGAAATATTGGAAAGGTTGGCCTTATTTAACTAGTGATAAAAATGTAAATGTCAAGTTGTCTCTGACACTCTAATCCACCAGAATAAACCCAATTTTCTTTTCATGATTAACTAGCCTAGGCCTCCATTGACCCTTGCTTCCCTCTCATCATAAGAAATTTTCCTTCCATGTACATGTTTGATTCATGGAGTAGATCATTTATGGGAAGAGATTTTGGAGAATTAACAGGAAACTTTTCCTTGGTAAAAACTTTTAAGTTATTTACATTGGTCTAATGAACTCTCTCCCCAGAGCAGTGATAGTGAACTTTTTAGAGACCAGGTACTGTATCCCAATGCAACTGAGTGTTGGGAGTACCCTGGCCCCCTTTACCTCACATAGGGGAGGTGAGGGAGAAAATGTTCCCATTGGACTACTGGGTGGAGGGATGTGTGAAGGGAGGAATGTCCTCAGGAAGTGTAGAGGGGGAAAGGGAGTGGCCTGAGCACTCTGCTCCCCTCCAGCTCTGCTGCCTGTGAGCCACCCACCTTACTCCATTGGGCTGCTTGGCAGAGGGGCGGGAGATGTAAAAAAAAGTCATCAGGCATGGTGGAGGGGGGGAGGTGGCTCACCTCTACCAGAGTCCCTCTACCTTTCTAATAAAGAACTGGGAGGTGCTCCCACCCCCCACTGGAAGCAAGCATGCTCACAAAGAGAAATCAGCATGCTGATTCCTAATCATTGGCACACGTGTCAGGGGTTCGCCACCATGGCCCTAGAGTAACAATATGATTTTCAAAGTTAGCTTTTTGTTTTTTTCTTATGATATAAATGGAGAAGACATTTCCTTAATTCCTATGGAAATATTTCAACTTATCAGTGGTGAAGCAGAATCCAATCAGCTGTATTAGAAGGGAGGAGATGGGCGATTTCCAGATGTTCCCACTCAAGAATGGGGGAATATAAATCCAATAAATGAAGGTCCATTCTCAGGTATTTTTCCTTTTATATTTTGAAAACTTATTGTCTCAAAACAATCCCTAAACTGTCAGTTCTAACCTTTCCTGATTCCTCATCCTTCATGATCTCACTGTAGCCTTTGACAATGATGATCATTCTTTTTCCTGATAATCTCTCCTCTTCTGGTTTTCCTTCCACCAGATGAACCATTCCTTCTCAGTATCAAAAGTCTTGCTTGCCATTCACGGGCAGTCAGTCCTCTATGCCTCAACCTGGGCCCCCTTTTCTCTGTATCTTCTTGGTATTTGGTAATCTCATCAGGACCCATGAATTCAATTATCATGTCTAGGCTGATGAATACAAGTTTCTGACATTTAGCCTAATATGTTCAATTGCCTTTTGAACATCTTGAACTGGATGTCCTATAAGCATCTTAAATTCAACATCTCCAAAAGTAAATTTATTACATTTCACCACCAAATTTCTCTTCTTTCTAGTTTCCCTATTTCTGTCAAGAGCACCACGGTTTACAATCTAGGTATCATCTTTGACTAGATTCAATCAGCTTCTAGGTCTTGTCACTGATTTTTAAAAAAACACTTCTCAGGGGCATCTGGGTAGCTCAGTGGATTGAGAGCCAGGTCTAGAGATGGGAGGTCCTAGGTTCAAATCTGGCCTCAGACACTTCCCAGCTGTGTGACCCTGGGCAAGTCACTTGACCCCCATTGCCTAGCCCTTACCACTCTTCTGCCTTGGAGCCAACACACAGTATTGACTCCAAGACGGAAAGTAAGGGTTTTAATTTAAAAAAAAAAAAATTAAAAACAAAACAAAAGAAAAAAAACCACTTCTCCTATACGTGCCCTTTTTCCTCTGATGTTACCAACAGTCAGGTGAGGGAATGTTCATAATTGGACTTTACAAAAGCCTGTTGGTGAGTCTGCCTTTCATAAGTTGCTCCCCTACTCCAATCCACTCAGCTGCAAAATTTATCTTCCCAAAAAGCAGATCTGACCCTATTAGCTTCCCTTCACACTCAATAAACTCCAGTGGCTCCCTATGATTCCATAACCTAGCCCCTTCTTATTAAAGGGGGCATTAGAAGATGTGATCAAAGGCAAAAGTAGAGAAGTTGGTGCTGGCAAGGAAGGGGGTGGGGGGCCCTCACCTTATCCATCAAGGCAGAGGGCAAAAAAATAAGAGGCTGAGGGGAGATGTTATAGTGATTTAAAGTACAGAATTGGGGACAAAGAAAGTAATCAGGTAATGAAGGATGGCCTAAGTTTTTTCAGTGAAGTATCAGTTAAGTTCCTACATGCATGCTCGGTTTTCTCTGACATGGAGAAAGTACAACAGATTAATGTGTGATTAGACTAGAAAAGTAGATTAAAGCTAAATTGCAAAATAACAAATATAGGAGTGATACTCGATATACAGTGAAGTATAATATTAGTGGTTTAAGGAAAAGTTAGAACAAAATTTGGAACAGCTTCTGTGAAGAGTGGTGTAGAGAATTAATCTGAGAAGGTAAAGGAAATAAGAGACTCAAGGAGGCAGGGAACTATAACTATCCAAACAAGTTATGTATGGATCAGAAGGATTTCTGCTACTGATATTACAATAATATTGTACCATGAAAAAGAAGCAATGTCCTGTAGATAGGTCCTCATCCTACCACCTGAAGCTTAGTGTCAAGGAGAATGAAAATTAAGAATAAGAGAAGAGCATAACGAACATAAACGTTTGTCAACAGCTTTCCTTTTTTTTCTCATGCCCTTCACCTAGGATACAGAAGTGGCTAGAGGTCTGTTGGAGGAGGTATATAATAGAAACTATAATCAACACATAGGCCTTTTGGAGCATGCTATCACAAGCAGCATAAAATTTTCTAATTAGTGTGCACAACACTGCCAAGATATTTGGACAATGAGTACTCCATACATACATTAGTGGCTATCAACTGCAATTTCAAAAACAGTCTGTAAATCAGCTTCCTTAACTCAAAACTGCTATTAAATGATCAGGAAGTATAAAAATTCAACATGATAGTATCACCAAAATTCTATGATAGAATCTAATGAGAAGAGGCTTGTTTCTATTCCCAATTACAAATGGCCAATTTATAAGCCAACTTTTCAGAGTCTGAAATATGCTGATATGTAAGCAATCACTTATTAAGTGTCTATGGTATGAAAACATTAAAAAAAAATCACCAAATAATAATACATTTTAAATCTACTTTAAAAATACAACTATAAAATTAAATTTAAAATTATAATTTTGCCTACTTTACTCCAAATCTAACAAGCAAATACAATAATTTGCTGAATGGGGAAAAAAAGCAATAATACGAATTATAATTTGATAACTGAATACTATCATTTATTTTTAACTAAGGATTCCAAGATTCTTCCTTGGTCCTCTGGAGCACCCTGGTTTCCAGCCATCAAAATATTGGTGTTAAAAGTAATATAGAACTTTCTTATAACCACTTTCTTTATCCCTTTTTTCTATAGCCTATATGATTTTGGGCAAAGTTAAGGATGTTAAAATACTGCAAAGAATAAAGGCACCCTACCAATCAGCTCTATTCATCTTCTAGTTTCCTATTACTCACACTCACACTCACTCACACACACACACACACACACTCATTTTTTAAAAAATTATCTCAAAAGTTATTTTATATGACAAATTATTCTGGAAATTGATGGGAGTGATGGTGAGTTTAACCACTATGACCCTTGATGTGTCCCGAGTACTCCATGACTTCTACTTACTTGAAGGAAGAGTAAATATCAAAAACACAAACAAAAGATGGATGAGAAGTTAATGTCTTCAAGGGAATAGAAAGCCTGTGTTTAAATGAAAGTGAGTCCCTGTTTCAAAAAGGTGATTTGGAAGAGCCCTAGTTGGCCACTGTCACTCCCAAACTCTCCTATTCTCTCCTTTATTCAGCAGCCTGTCTTTTGAAGTCCACTAAATCAACATTTTCCACTTACTCCAAACTATAATACTGTATATTCTGACCTAAAGAACATTCTTCTTCCTTTTCCAAGTGAGTTTGGCACCTGGCTTGCTATCTCTTCCCTACTTCCTGCCTTATGACCAGAAGGCTTTTTAATATCCACAGAAATGTTCTTTCAAAGTCCCATGCCTTCCAATTCCTTGTCTCCCTAAATCCCTGCGGTCCACTACTTTACTCATACCCTCAGACCACGACTCCTGCTGACTTAATTTTCTTCTCTAATTTCAACCCAAGACTTACCTGTTTCACTCTATATTGTTCTCAGCTCAGTCATCTCTTATTCCTTTGCCCTATCCCCAATCAACTCTTGTCAACTTAGCCCTGGATTATTGCCACCAATTGCCTCCTCTGCTGCTGAGTAGCTAGAAAAAAATGTCTGACCATGCTCTTGATTCCAAGATGGAAGGTAATGGTTAAAAACAAACAAACAGAAAAAAAAAACACCTCTATATAATTAATTTATAAGACACTCCAGTTTGCTTGTGTACCACTCCATTGCCTTTTAAGTGAACCTCAAGTTTAATTCTTTGGAAAATGGCATTCCATAATGCATACCCATAGAGCAATGATGGCGAACCTTTTAGAGGGGGAGTGCTGGGTCCTGCCCCCCTATACCCCTACAAGAGTGCCATGCCTTTCCCATCCAGAGAGATCAAGTGCTGTGCTCTTCCCATCAAGTGTCAGGGCTTGCCCTGTCCCATCCCCCCACCCCCATCCCACACAGTGGAGGGAGAAAGTGCACCCATTGGGCTGCTGGGTGGAGGAGTGGGTGAAGTGAGGAATGTCCTCAATGAGTGTAGAGATGGGAAGGGGAGTGGCCTGAGCACTCTGTTCCCCTCTAGCTCTGCAGCCTGTAAGTTGCCCACCTTACCTCCTTGTGCTCTAATTTGGCTGTTGGGCAGAGGGATGGGTGATATGAAAAAATGTCATCAGGCACAGTGGAGGGGGGGAAGGGAACAGCTCCCTCTAAGACCCTCTGCCTTTCTAGTAAACAAACTGAGGGAGTGGGGGGAGAAGGTGGGCAGTCATGTGCCCAGAGAGAGTGCTCTGTGTGCCATCTTTGGCACCCATGACATAGGTTTGCCATCACTGCCATAGAGTATCACTGGAATTACACTATGTTTAAACAGATCAGTCAGGTTCTATCCCTCAACTCTCAAGCATTTTCCCTGGCTGACTCTTGCATCCAAAATGTTCTGCCTCATTTTCTACAATTTTCCTTTTAAAATCCTCTTTCTATAGGAAGGTTTTTCCAGCTCATCTTCCTTCTACATTCTTCCTTCTGTTCACAGCTTCTTACTTAGCCTGTCTATAGTTCATGTGTCTATATTTGTTTGTTGTCTCTCTCATTAGGCTGTGTGAGGCCAAGGGTTGCCCTTTGCCTTTTTTTGTACCCCCAGAACTTTGTACTGTGCCTAGCACACAGAATCATTGTTCGCCAATTAATTGCCTAAATTTCCATAAAAGTTATCCTAAATCATCTTTTTTTTTTTTTAAATTAAGCCTCTGATAAACTACCTCCACATTCAGCTGAGGACTTTTTGCCTCTTACTTTACTGGGAAAAACAAAACAAACAAACAAACAAACAAACAAACCCAAACAGGCAAAATTCAATGTGAACTACCTTTTCTTCCTTCTCATGATCTCAAAATCCCTTGACCTCATTTGCCATTCTCCATCTTTCCTCCAGTCTCAGATTCCAAGTGCACTTTTTTAAAGTCAACCATGATACATTTCCCCTTGATCTTATCTTCTCTTATTTTTTCCCAGTAGATTACAGACTAAATAATTTCTTTCCCACTCTCTCAAATCCTTCACATCTTAAAAAAAAATAATTCCCAGGAACTACCATCTTATATCTCTTCTGCCTCTTTAACCAAACTCAAGGGAAAAGTTGATACTCACTGCCTTTACTTTTTTCTTCCTCTGACCTCTTCACTTTAATGAAACTGCTCTCTTCAGAAATACCAAGAGAAAGCACCATCTTCATGAAGTCTTTCTGAAATTGCCAACTGTTAACATTCTTCCTCTGAGCTACCTTGTACTTAACAAATCTTAACAAATATTTGAATTTATTCAATTTATATTTCTACTATATAGTTATCTGTGTACCTGTTATCTCCCCAATCAGAATGTAATCTCATTGCAAGAAGGAATTATTTCATTCTTTATACTTGTATCCCAGTATCCAGCATAGTACCCGGCACATAGTAGACACTTAGTAAATGTCCATCGAATGACTGAAAGGAGAAAAGGAGAATACCAGGAGAAGAAAGAAGTAAAATATGAATGGAAGAGGAAGTAAGATTGTTTTAAGTTTGTTTAATTAAAAAAATCAACAGTCTATTCTCATTCACCTTTCCTTTATAATTACATTATGAGGAATGAGGTATGGATAAAGTTATAAAATATCTTCAAGACCATTTAGTCCAATTTTTCATTTTATAGATGAAGAAGCTGAGGACTAGAGATGTGTAGAGAGATGTTCAAGGTCACAGAGATAGTTAGAAGTGTCAAAAAAAATTGAAGAATCAGACAATAGCAGGAAGTCATAGACTGAGTGCATTCTCTCCCATCCTATCCTGCCTTCCAAAATTAAGAACAAAAAACTCTCCAAAGAGATCTAGAAAATGCAATAGGCCAAACCCCAGTAGAGGAATGCAGAAAATGTCATAGTGAGTCATTTGTCCAGATTAGGTCAGCAAGGGGTGACAGAGAAGTAGCATATGGATACTGGGGATATAGACTGGCCAACAGCATGCCACATATAGAACATTTTAGTACTCAGGGAGAGAATGTGTGCTAAGAGAAAAATAAGTCTTGGATCCATATATTGAGGCACAATCATACCCATGATAGGGCACTGTGAAATGATCAGGGCCCAACTTGTAGTTTTGTTGTCCACCACCCAGTTCTTGGTCATATATCCAGGGCAGATTGGTATCTTGATGATTGTAAGGGAAGAACAGAAAGAAAAGGAAAGAGGAATACACTGGAGAAGTAAAGACAGGAAGAGAAAATGACCTCTCATAATCAGAGTATGCAAGTAAATGTCTACACAAACAGAGGGAGGGTAAGTGTGGAGCAGCTTACATTTCAATCTCCTGATGTGAACTGATCAAAAGAGGGAAAAATATACGCACATACGCAAACACACATGTATGTACATATACACAGTTGGGTACATTAGTATATTTCAAAAAACAGGGAAATAGGAGGGGAAAGGAAGAAAGGAAGGGCAATTAGAGAAATAATATATTAAGAAAAGTATAAGCCTGAAAAAAAAACAAACTCTAGTTTAGAATGTACAAAAATATGGATAGCTCCTTTAAAAGTATCAAGGAATGGAAATCTGAGCAGATGCCTATACAGTAGGGAATAGATAAACAAGTTAAGGTATATAAATGTGGTGGAATAACATTGCACTATATAAGAAATGCTAAAAAAGCTAGTGTCAGAAAAACCTGGGAAGATTTACATAAATTGATGCAGAGTGAAGTGAACATAACCAGGAAAATAATTCATACAATGACAATAATACGGTAATGATAACTTTGAATAAGTTAATAACTATGATCAGTGTAATTAATGATGAACAAATTATTACAAAGGGATAAGAATGAAATATGCTGTCCACTTCCTAATAAGGAGGATGAAGGATATATAGAATGAAACACATTTCTTTGGGACATGGCCATTGCAGAAATTTGTTTTAACTACACATATCTGTAACAAGGAATTTGTTTTTCTTTCATTCTCAATGGTGAAGACAGAGAGGACAGATTGAGAAAGTGGATTTTCTTCTGGGACTCGGTTTGCTTATTTGTAAAACAAGTTAATCTATCAATGCAGAGCAGTAACTACTTTGTAAGTTACAGGAATTGCTTATGTGAGTGATTAGGTGATTTGCTCAAGGACATACCACTTATATGTGTCAGCAGCGACTATCAGACTCTTCCTCCATCCTTTACATTTGATGGCCTTTTACATTTATATGCCTTTCTTAGGGTCTCTTCAAATTATGTGCACACATAAGTGCATGCACGCGCACACATCCACACACATCCACACACACCCCTTGATCCAGCTAAATGTTACATTCAAAGAGTTAAAATTTTGGCTCACCTAAAGGACAATGAAGATATGCATAGTAGGCTGCAGATATACTGCATAAACAATGTCCTATGTACAGTGTGAAGAGATCCTCCAAGGTACATATAATGAAGAAAGAAGGTAGGTTGATCATACGATGAGACCAAGGGAAAACAGATGGATAGTACATGAATTCTACTGATGCCCATATAAAAAGATAGAGGAAGGCATCTATAAGATCATAGATCCTCTGAAGCAGGCAGATCTAACTATAGAACGGAATTGAAAAAGCATTAATCATATGCCAAGTATTGTGCTAACTGTTGGGAGTACAGATAGAAAAACAAGACAGTATTTGCAATTTAAGAATTCAAGTTCTAATGGGGAGATGGTGCAGGCCCAAAGATGGCAACACTCAGAAGTCTCAAGGGCACAGCAAGAGGCCATAAAAGTCCCAAAGGCCCTCCAACTTATGGCAAGGATTGTGGATGGTGGCTCATGATCATCAGTAATAGATGACCCTAGTGGGCCTGGGTAGGTTCATGCTGGAGCTATTGGGGGAAGGGTCTATGCTAGTCAGATTGGCTTGGACCTTTTAGCAGATGTATTTGTGACTATTACATACACACTATCTGTTCACATTGTCTGATCCCAAAGTAATTTTATATAATTTTACATGATAAATTCATCTGGAAAATAAATGACTAAGCAGTTTAAGGAAACAATACTTACAGCTAAGTGCAAAGGGCTTATTGGTGCTCTGTTATCTGAATCATTTAGCATATCCATACCGGAGGTTTCCATTAGCTAAGAAATAAAAAACACATTTTAAATGTAAAAAATAGTAGCTGCTCTCAATGTAAAATTTTCAGAGTAATTTTTATTTTTAAATCCAGAGTTTTATCCTCATGTAATGTATCTGAAAAATTGAAGATGAAAGCTAAAATGTTTACAGAACTGAGTTTATAGAACATATTTGAAGATATGCCAATGTTAAAGGGATTTTCTTAATCTCTCCTTCTGTCTCTTTTAGAGGCAGGAACAGAAGGATTTCTATGTAAGAGCAGCAGAGCTGACAGGAGTCTGTGTGGGAGAGCTGAAGATCTAGGAGATGAGGAGTTTAATGAAAGAGACAGTTGAGAGAGTTTGAAGGCTTTTACCTCTGGACCTGGAGGGAGCAAGAGGTCAGTCTTGGTCTCTCAGTCAAGAGCCACTGCTGACAGTAGTAAAACCAACAAGGAGTTGTTGTTGTAACAAAATGATACCACGACTTCATTTTTAACTATAGTCATTACAGTTCCCCTCTGATCATCACTTCTACATGTAATATTGAAGGCAT
This sequence comes from Monodelphis domestica, assembly GCF_027887165.1. Lineage (NCBI taxonomy): Eukaryota > Metazoa > Chordata > Mammalia > Didelphimorphia > Didelphidae > Monodelphis > Monodelphis domestica. Next base: position 288,357,555 of record NC_077231.1, read on the forward strand.
GGGCCCAGTTAGAACTATAAAAATTGTGAAAGACAATGGAGGCAAGATAATCTTATGGAAGATCAGAAGAAGGAAAAAAAGACCATATGAGATATACTAGGTCTACTCCAGTATTACTCCAGGCATAATCACACTTAAATTGTTAAAAATAAAATATTTCATGTAATATTTTAAAAAGGCATATACTTACGACATCTAAGGGAGTTTCACTGGCAATCTGAAATTAAAAAAAAAACAACACCATACATATTATACAGTACCACTAATAATTAATACATCCCAAATATCAAATATTAAAGGCATTCTATATTTGTAGAAAGCTTTGTTATTATTTGTTTTGAATCTATACAACTGGGTAGTTGCTAATTTAAACATCATACTGTCCGTGTCTTAAAAGAAAATAAAAAGCTTTCCAAAAGGAATAGTATCAGTTTACATAGAATATTGGAGGGAATGTGTCATTTATTAGGGGAATGAAAACTCTTGGTGAGTTTTTCCCCATTCCAATTCAGCCTGGTCTTTCTGCCACTTGAGACTTGAGTTTTGATCTCTCCCACCACTAACACATTCTAGTTGTATTATGATCCTGGGCAATTTCATAGTTATAGAGTGGTTTGAAGTTTATAGAATATTCCTCCTTACATACTTGTAGGAAATTTAATATTATACCATGTTTGATATACTCTATGGGATAAACATTTAGGCTCCACTTCTGATAATTTTTAAATGAGTAATGTATTTTTATAGCTTGAACTGTAGAATTTTTTAAAAAATGCACCCAAATCTGACACTTTAGTTTTTTCCCCTAATGTGAGGTTTTTAATCTGTAATATATATAAGAAAATACAACAGCAGGACCTCTATCTTATCTTCGAACCTCTATTCTGATTAATTGAAAATCTGTTACCCTAAAAAAGAACTACATTTCTGGGAAGCCCACCGACTTCCTGTCATTACATACTTCCTGTAGACAGGGGATAAATTTAGTGGGTATTCCAGACCCCAGTCTCTTTGGCTTGCTGGCAAGGATGGTAGTGGTAAGCTGATGGCTAATTAGCCATGGATGTGTGGCTTTTATTTTGTATCCTTTTTATTCCTTTATTTCTAATGATCATTCATGAATCTCTTAAAATATATCATTTCTAATATTAAATTTTAAATATTTTATTTATTTTAAATATTTTTTATTATTGAGATTTAATTTTAATTTTTACAATGAAGGCAACTAGAAGTTGAAGAAGCAATTCTCAATTTTTTTAAGATAGCTTAGATAAAACATTTTTTAAGCCACGTTTCTCCTGTTAGGGCTTTTTGCCCACCTCCTCACAAACTCTGAGAGAACTCCAAACTCTCTACTGGAGCTGCTGCCCTACTCCTGTGGTTTGTTTTTTGTTTTTTTCTTTTCTTACTTTTTGCCTGATTGCCCTCTCTACCAGCCAGGTTACTTTAGTTTGAGGGAATGTGGCCAGGGTCTTTGGCCAGAGAAGAGTTAAGCCACTTTGCTCGCCCATCTGTTTGAGTCAGTTCCTCATTCCTCGCTGTTGCCTTTCTTTGGAGCTGCTCTCGATCCTGCTTGTGTTTCCTGACACTGCCTGTTCCCTGGCTCTTGAAACCTCCTCCTGTCTGGAGCCGTTCTCCAGGCAGCTGGTAAAACCCAGAGTGTGTTTTCCTTAGGCTACAATTAGCCTCCAAACTCCCTATCTACATGGTAGAGGAAGCAAGCTGCTCCCTAGCATTTTACTTCAGGGGGGAAGGGGAAGGAAGTTACTCTTCCAAACAGAAAATAAAATACAAAGCATGGGGGCACTCTTTGAAAGAGCAGTGTATTACCTATCTCAAACAGCTCCCAGTTTTAGGATTTTTTTCTTTCTTTCTACCATTCCTGGATGCACTGATCCTTTCAATGATCTTGCCTGAGATTCAGGGAAGAAATTAATCTCCCTACAATCCTTTGCCATTTGGTCCTGCCTCAAAACCATACTCTCCCTTGCTGTGGAAGATTCCAGAGCTCTGACAAAATGAATATGAATGGATAGAGAATTAAAGAGACTGTAGGTGAAGTTTTTAAGCCTTTTCATACTCCACTATCTTATGAAGATCTCTGTACTTTTTTACTGATGATTTGCTTTAAGATTTAATTTTGTTGTTTTAAGTTCATATATTAATCTAATCAATGCTATTGTTACACTGAATCATTTTAATCTACTGTGTATTAGCTTTTAGATATATTCTGTTACCTTTCCCCTCTGACTACTGAACAAAATATTGTAAAATACTGTAAAAGCCCATAAAGAGCCTTTTCTTCCATTTTGCATTTGTTAATTGTCACAAAGATGATGGATGGACTCCATCCACCTGGTTAACAACCTCTGGAAAATTTAATGAGCTAAGTATCTTAAATCGATTTTAAGGGGTCTTCAGACATGATTTTTAGGTTTTTCTTTTCAATAGCTTTGACTGATCATCTTGCCTGACTCCGAGATAAAGGTTCCATTTTAGTAGCTGAAATATCCCAACCTCTGCATTTGTAAAATGTAATGGGTGAGACATAACAGTCTCATTCATAACAGAGGAGTGGCTCCCAAGAGGGAGCATCTCCCATTTGTAATTCTTCACCTTACTTTACCCTTCCACCAGAATTATTTAGATTCTGGGTGACGTTTTTAGACCCAAAATCAACAATACAGAAGTTTGGTTTTTTCTAGACTCCTCTGCCACATTTTTGTAATTATGGCAGTAATAGATTAAAAAAAAAATTCAGCCAAGGTTGAAATATTGCTACACCTGAAAAACTTGTGACAAGTATCCATTAGCTTCTAATGTCATACAGCAAACTCATGTGAATCCTAATGATAGTGGGTTTCTTTGCTATTGTTATTAAATGGGCTACTATAACTTTGGGGATTTTGATACTTTTTGAATGTGCATTACCTGTTGTACTTTCTTTATAAAAAACTGTTACTCACACATTGCACTCACACAGTGGATCATGGCCAAGTTTGAAAATGAAATGGATCTCATTTTTGGTGAGAAACCTTTGTACTCTACCTTTCCTTAGCTGACAGTGTGTCACTGATTGTAAGCTATATATTTTTGATTATTAAAACTTATTGTTTTTCCTTGCATGTGCAATAAAGTATTAGAGTTTCATTTTTTCTCTCCTTTTTGTATTTGAAGCACTTCACCAGTATTGAGAAAGTTTTTCTTTAACTTTTTTTATTTTGAAGTAATATAAGTTTACAATATATTTGCCCTAATGTCAAGGCATACTCAAAAGCTTTAGGCTAAAGCTAAAAATTATGCCACTGATTATTTTTTTTTTAATTATGGGACAATGTTTAATGATTCTGTCTGATTCCAGGATAAGGGAATACAAAAAGGGCCATTACATAGTGCCAATGGAGCACAAAGTCAAAGGGACCAAACCAATCCTACATGGATTGATGACATTCTGCACAAAGAGAGCTAGGACTTTGAGACTCGATTGAACAGTGGCTGTTTAACATGTGTTAAGTTCAGGTCTTCTGGCTCCATACTGGCTTCCATTTGTTGCCATAAATCTAGTCCCTATTCTGTCATTCATAGTGTGGCAAACTTTCTGTAGTCCTGGCTACTGACTGGGTAAGTGCATAATTGTTCAAATCACTTAAACTGGGACCTGATTCAAGGACCTGTTATAGGTTTATTTCCCTTTACTTTCAAAACTAGAATTTTTATACATAAGACTTTGATAGTCTATATTTCATTCAGAAGTTATCTTTTCTCTTTTATTTGGATTTTATGTTTTTGATTTCTCTTACAAATTGATTCATATACTTCATAACTCAGCCATGCATTCCACAAGTGATCTTGGTGTTTTTCAACATCCTCTTCAGGGAGGAATGTATTATTATTCTAAAATGCAAAGCTTAAATTCTTTTTGAGAGTAATTTTAGAATAAGAAACATGATACCTCTCCAAATCCAGAAAGTGAACTGTTTGGAGAAGACACCATGAAGATGCCTCCACAAGCAACACACGGCATCAGAAGATCCAGAGTGACCTTTGGGATGTGGTGATTTGAACTGTGTGGGATTGAATGCATTTGTTTTATATGTATACTCTTATGCCAAAGGGGATTGCCTCCTAACTGGCTTTTTGTCAATGCACCTAGTAATCATTGGTTTTGTTCTTTTCCCCTTTTATCCCCAAATTACTATAATTTAAAAGTTTATGATGTTAAAATAATCAAATTGGGGAGATTAGCACCCCAAAATGATCACTAGGGGGAAATGTATAATTGAAAATCTGTTACCCTAAAAAAAACTACATTTCCCAGGAGCTCACTGACTTCCTGTCATTATATACTTCCTGAAGACAAGGGATAAATTTAGTGGGTGTCTGGGCCACAGCCTCTTTGGTTTTATGTTGAAAGCATGGTAAGAATGGGGGTTTTGAACAGGCTAATTAGCCATGGGCATGTGGTTTTTATTTTGTATTCCTTTATTTCCAATGATCATTAATAAATCTCCTAAAATATATTTTTATTAGTGAGATTAATTTTACCTTTTACAATTCCCTATAATTTTTTCTTATGGGAATCATTTAAGTTTCTGATTTGTTTTTAACAATGTTTTAGTAAGCCTTGACCTGATATGTCTGTTTCAGTATAATGCCCATTAGCTTATACCACATTTTGCTCCTGGTTCAGAGGATAGTAGATTTAAAGCCAGTATGGTCTTCAGAAGCCAGTGAGATTAAGAGTCTTGTTCAGGATCACACAACTGGTAAATGTATCTGAGGTGGAATTTGGCCTTCCTGACTCTGAGTTTAGTACCCTATCAACTATATCAATAACCTGCCTTGGTTATAATCAAGAAGGGTAGGGGGCAGCTGGGTAGCTCAGTGGATTGAGAGCCAGACGTAGATACGGGACGTCCTAGGTTCAAATCTGGCCTCAGACACTTCCTAGCTGTGTGACCCTAGGCAAGTCACTTAACACCCATTGCCTAGCCCTTTCCACTGTTTTGCCTTGGAACCAATATACAGTATTGATTTCAAGACAGAAGGTAGGGTTAAAAAAAAAGGGGGGAGGTATGAATTGTTGTTGATGGTGAGTTGTTCAGTTGTGTTTGATTCTTCATGATCCAAAAGACCATAGCTATGCCATGGGGTTTTCTTGGCAAGGATCCTGGAGTGGTTTGCTATTTCCTTCTCTAGTGGAAGCAATCAGAGACAAAGTGACTTTTCCAGGGTCACGCAGCTAGGAAGTGTTTTGCTGGGAGCCATCAAAGACCATGCTGTTTGACACGGTCATATGTGGAAACCAGAGACTGCAAGGCAGCTTCCAGGAAGGATGGAAACATCTACTGAACCCCCCCCCCCAAGTGACTTTATTAACATCCCCTTATTATTGGAATTATTATGATTATTATTATTTAGCCCCAGGAAAAATAGGTGAGGACAACATGCTTATGGGGTTAACATATATGCCCCTCTTTAATCCCCCCAAATTATTACCCTAAAAAGATTACATTCATGGAATTAAAAGCTGAAGATCATTATCCATTAACACTCCCTTTTACCTCTTAGCAGAGGTACACTCAGAGGCCCCACACCAACTGTTAGTCAAACATACAAGCACCACAATCAATCACTCCTCTGAAACACAAGTTATGACACACTTTGCTGATTTGCTGTGTTTACAATAACTAGGAAACATTGCCAAGGTGCCTTAATGAAACACAAGAAAAATGTAACTTGGAAATCGAGGAAATTTCTGATTCTGGTCTGTCTTAAATTACCCTCTAACCCCATACCTAGCTATGAAATGTTTTGTTACCTTTCCCCTAAGTAATTGTGATTGACTGTGAAAGCTGATTAAAAGCAACAATGATTTTCCTAGCTAGTCATCCCACAGGTCAGGAGGAACTAACCTCCAGATCACCCTATCCATGTCATTCATTTCCATCACAAACCTTTCTGCTGTTAGCGACATAGTGAATGATCATAGAATGTTGATTAAATGATTTGTTAATGTGTGACATATCCAATTATCTGTAGATGATGTATGTTGAAAAGTGATTGTGTGCCAGAAAAACATGTAATCACTGAAGCTATAAAATAAAACAAACCCTGTGCAATGGCAGAATGCTGAGTGACGCCTAAGCCCAGGTTTGAACACTCAGTCATCTCTCATCTCTTATTCCCCTGACTGCTCCACCTAGTCAGAAGGACCCTCCACTTTGGGAGACTGCAGGCTTGGCTCTCAAAAGTGTTTGAGGCCACATTTGATCTCAGATCTTCCTGACCCCAGTCTGGTGCTCTAACCAATGAGCAAAAACTGCCTTTATTAGTGTGAATGGTATATAGCAATTTAAATAGAAATATCTGATGTCAAAACTTCTTTTGCAGTGGTAAATTCTTAGTTTAAAACTTTCTTCAATCAGAAAATGCTGCCTTTACAAGACCCCAGAAGTCTTGTAAGGACATGGTAGGTTTTTGGCTGAAGAAAAAGTTACTAAGAAGAAAAGTGAGAATAAAGGAGGAATAATAATTAGATTTCCTATGTCTTCATTTCTCCTTCCCTCTTGAAAGTTATTATGGAAGAATCAAATTTAATAAGGTCAAATATGAATTTAAGAAAAATATAAATTTAGGAAATGTGAATTTTGAAGTCTTAATTGTATTCTAATTTTCAACCTATAGTTTAAGCTAAATTAAATGAACAAAACCAAGGGCAATCATCCAAGGTGCTAGGGATCTAAAGATGATAATGATAGAACCTATAGTCTAGTAATGGGTCAAGTAAAAAACACCAGCTAGAAGTTCTAATTCTAATAATCAGTCATCAAGTATTTATAAGGGCTTAGTGTGTGTCAGGCATTGTGCTAAATGCTGGGAATACAAAAGGGAAAAAAAATTCCTGCCTCTGAGCAGTTTATATTCATTAGATCAGAGAGTTACTTCTTAAAAAGCTGAGTAAAAGATAAATACAGCGTAGATGGAAGGTAACTTTAAGAGAATTCACCAGCAGTAGAGGAAACCAGAAAAGGTGTTTTGCAGGAAGTGTTATAAGAACTGAAATTCAACATAAAGGAATGAGAAACTGAAGGCAGAAAGAAATGTTTTTAAATGGCTAGGAGTAGAGAGGTTCAGGATGAACCTTGAAGGCAAAGAAGGCACCAAAAGATGGCATTCTGGAAGGAGCCACAGAGGGATGACATGTGAAAAATCAAAGCCTGTAGGCCGGTGAAGGCAATACTAGATCAAGGATCAGCAGACAGTTTAATGTGGTTAAGATAGAGAATTTGTGAAGAAAATCAGTATGAAATAAGCCTGGGCAATGAGATGGCAGAGTTTTTATTTTCTATCTCTAAGTAATGGTGAATCCCTGAGGTTTTTTAGGAAAGAAGTGATAGAAACAGATTAGCAAATTAGAAATATAATGTTAACAGTTATAGAAAGGATGGAAGGGAGAGGCTAAATGCTGGAGGCAAGTATGTCAGTAAGAAGGTGACTGTAACAATCAAGCTAGGTCAGAGCATGAACTAGGACCATAGTTATGTGAGTAGAAGGGAAGGCCTTAATTTTCTAAGGTAAAATTGACAGGATGTAGCTATTGATTGGATGTGACAGAGTGAGAGAGTGAGATAAAGGGAAGAACAACAGATAAGTTTTAAGTTTTAAGCCTGGCTGAGTAGGAAGACTAGTACCATCAAATGAAATCAGGAGGGACAAGTTTTAGCAGGAAGATCAATCTAATGTGGAAAAGCTAAGAGATATCCAGGTGGGGCTATTCACTAAGGAGGTGAAAATGTGGGTCTAGAGCTCAAGAGAGACAAGGAATGAGACAAAATTAGTTGTCTTCTGCCAAAAGCTGAAGCCATAGAAGTGAAGGAGATTATCAAAGCAAGAGCTGAGAGGAGGTCAAATATGGTGTCTTGGAAGGTGTTTCCATCTCGAAGGTATGCAAGAGAAGGGAAAAGAATAACAAATAGGAAGAGAACAGGAGAGACAGTGCCACAGAAGCTGAAGGAAGAGAGAATCAGAACAAAGGCCATCAACAGGACCAGATACTGTAGGAAGAAATGGGGGAGGATGAGGCAGGTGAAAAGATCTGATAATTTAGAATCATCATCTCTGTGAGCCTGAAACTATGCAATTTCAGGGTGGCATAAAGGACAGAATTGGAGAGCAAGGGACTGAGGAGAGAGTATGTATGGCAAGAACTCTACATCCCTAGTGTAAACTTTTCATCCATATAAATGCTAGTTATTATTATTCTTGATGGTTTTTCTCTTTATTAAAATACAAAATTATAATGTTCCCCATAAGAATGTAGCACTCTTACCAATTCTAGACACAAACGGTGACCATAAGCAGCAGAATAATGAACCGCATTGTATCCTTGCTTGTCACGGATTCCTGGATTTGCATCATTTCTTAGTAAGTATTCCAGGCACCTATGCAGTAGACAATAAAATTCATAACCTTCACATCCTATTATTTTAGCCAATAGTAAAAAGAAGACATTCAAAGAATACAACATATTTGTTTACAAAGAACTTTGAAGATGAGTAACTCTCCCCGCCTACTTTTAGATTTAATCACCAGAAGCATACACATCCCCACTTTATGATTAAGTGCCCCTCGGGCAATCCGAAGAAAATTTATAAACTACAATTGGTTTACTTAAAGCGGAAGGAAGGCACAGGAAGTGACACGAAGAGTCTTTAAAAGTAGTTGCAACTTCCTTTGAGGAGGAGTTTTGTGAGAAGTTTTTCAGAGTTGGAGTTGTTGGAGCTTTTTCCAGATTGTGAAGGCTGGTGGAGGATCATTTGGTTAGATTGCACTTTGTATTGGTGAGTGGAAAAAGCTGACTTTCCTTTTCTGACTGCTGGAGAGATTAATACCAGATAGGCCTCCCTTGAAGGTGAGAGGTGATACCTAATTTACCTCTGGAGCTCTGCTAGATGAAAGTTAGGCGTCAGAGCAGATATTTAGTTCGTTAAGCTAAATTTCTTACCCTAACCCTTCTCATTTCTCTACCTTACTCTTTCCCTCTATTTTACAAATAAAACTACTATAAAGACATTTTGACTTCTGCTATTTTAAATCAGTAACCACCTTGTTATTTATAATTTTCATATATTTTAGTCAAACTCTTAATTTTAATTCCTTATAGAACCAGTCTCACATAAAAAAGAATAGTATTATTCACGTGACAAATTACAAATATTTCTATGAAACATAATCCTACTCACAGTGAGTATCAATGCATAACCCTTGCTCTTTTCACCCTAGTCAGGGTTCCCCTGCTGTAGCACTCCTTTCAGGCTTCCCCTTCCATTCAACTCCTTAAAGAGGAGGACAAAGAGGGAAATCCTCACTACGGGAAAGAAAAGAACTCTGTGCTACTGTAAGTAAAAGTTACTCCTAGCTATAGTTCCAATAATAATTAGTTATCTCAATCACATTTGTTCCTCACTATGAGAAATAAATGAGATAATATACGTCAGAGGATTCTAAATCTAGAGGTAGAAGAAGCCAGATAGGTCAACCTCCTTACTTTATAGATATAGAAATGGGGGCCTAGACCTACTCAGTGGAATACAAGTAGTGAGCATCAGAGACAAGTTCTGTTCATAGGTCCTCCAATTTTAAAGTCTCCTTTTACCACGATACCATGAATTGTTAGCTGTATTATTCACTATTTCTCCTAGATCCAAAAGACAACTAAAAGGCCTATAAGGCATACTTTAAATTAAAGATGAAAAAACTAACATTTTGAGAAATGACTGGACAAAGTACTGATTGTAAAAAGAAATGAGGCTGGAAATCACTTAGCAAGAGGTAGAGTATAAAGAGAAGTAGAAAAACAGTTGTGTAAAGTATACAATGGGATAGTAATCTTAGAGATAATAGTTGTATTAATGGGAGCTGATATAGCTACCAAGAAATAGAATACAATTCAATAATATGTACTTGTTGTTAGGAATATAAAGACAAAAATGGAAACTATCTCTATCCTCAAGGAGTTTATAGTGCTTTGGCCTAGAAACATATACACAAGAAACTGAATCCAAATTAATACATGAAGTAAAGACAAAGCAATTTTAGTGTGTTGGTTTTGAGGGGACTATTAAACAACTGTAAAGATCAAGAAAAGTCTGACTACATTAAATATTGAACAAAAAGTCCTAAGTGAATGTTAACCTCCTTAGTGAACACTTTAATCTCAAGCCTGGGAATTGAGAGTTAAATCAGAAATGAAGGCCATATGGAAGGACTGTAGTATTCCTCTCATTTCTAGTAGTCCTAAGGCTACTGGGGTTCTAACTGAGCAGCTTTCAACAAATTTCATTCTGATTTGTAATGCTTGTGTGTGAGGTTTCCCTTCCCTAGTATATATGCCAATTTAATACAATTCCTCACTTGGAGAAGGCTTTCCTGTCTAGGAAAAAGAGGTAGAGCAATCGTGGCAAGATGGGGAGGATATAATCTCAAGAGAATTAGGGGAAGGTTTCCAGGGATGGGATATCATTTGTATTATTAGAGGAGGTGTCCATGTTGATGAGATCATAGATGAATAGAAGTGGTATAAATGTGAAATCTTTGTCCAAGAACCAGAGGTGATACACTAGGATTGAAGTACAATGACATTTTCACTATAAGTGAAATGGGAGAAGAACATTCACTATGTCTTTCTTACATTAGTATTTTTATATAAAAATATACATTTTTAAAATTTTCAAAGAGCTTTAAAAAACATTATCTAATTTGCACAACACCCTAGTAAAGTAAGTAGGGCTCTCCTTAATTTTTTTTTGAAGATAAAGAAATCAAAACTCAAAGAAGTAGATTTGCCAGAAGTATTACAGGGGAAAAAAATCCAAGATCTTGGACTAAAACCTAGGTCATGAGTTCTGGATCATTTTCTTTAGGTTGTCAGTCAGTCAGCCAGTTAACGGCCAAGTATGCAATAGGAACTATGCTAAGTGCTGGGAATGCAAATTAAGCTTCCTTCAAAACAAATTAGGCAAACGGAGAGAAAGGGGATTATTGTTTAAGAAGGACTGTATTGCTAGCAAAAAAAAAAAAGTAAACAAAAAGGGTGTCCATCTGTTGGAGAAAGGCTTTTAAAAAATCTGACATGAAATTTACCCTATAATGTTAACAGATATAAAGAATTTAAGGAAATTTGGGATCTCTTATGCAAACTGATACAGGGTGAAAAAAAAATAGAACCATCAATTATAAATAAAACATTAAAAAGCACCAGAAAAAAAAAAACACAGTTAATTCATTTTGATTAGAGGAAAAATTCTGAAATATACTTTCCCATATCTAATAAAGAGGTGGGGGATTATACTACTTTAAACATTGCCAGCTATGGTTAGTCTTACATGACTGATTTACAAAATTACATGGGAAGGTTCTATGGAGATGGTAATATTGGGAAATGATTGTGTATAAAAAGACAACCACGAAACTTCAAAAAATTAAGTTAAAAAAATAATTAAATGAGTTAATGTAAAAAAAAATAAGAAACATAAAATGTGTCATAGAATTCTAGAGCCAGAAGAAACCCCAGAAATCACTGAGTCCAATTCTTTAATTTTAAGGTGACTGATTTTTAAAAATCTATGATTTTCACAAAATAATCATCTTGAGAAACTACTGAATTCTATTTTTGATGTTTAATTGTTCAAATTATTTTTCAAACTTCTCTATTGGAATCGCTGTTAGAGGCCATAGCACTTTTATTCTCAATGGTGGCAAAATCTCCTTTGAGGGTGGATTTGATTTAAAGTACAATTCAGAAATAAGGATGAATAAGATGAATTATTGAAATAATACTGCTGAGGAGTAGAAGAATATGCAGGTATAGGTATAAAGAAAAGACCCAAGATGTCATTTTCTTACATGCCTTTCCAACTGGTTTGGAAAAAGAATTTCAAGAGTCACACCAATATTTCAGGCAGCAGAATCATCAAAACAATTCTCTGCACATACATATGCCAGCAGGTCTGGATACCTTTTCCTTAAAGTTCTTTTTTTGTGCATGCCATTAGTTTCTCAAAGGCTCTGAGAATGAAATTGTAAAGTTTGGAACATCCTATCATGGAGGCTTTCAGTACAAACAAGGTGACAGACTGTAATGTGAGGACCAGCAGACTGTGCAGAGGGTGATCAGACAATTAGTTGTTGATTTAAAAAAAAACACATCAAGCTTGGAATACTATTTAGAAAGAAGGAAAGAGATTACAATATATCAAAAGAGAACTCAGATTACTCAGTACTTTCCAATTACAGTTTAGTGCAACCCATTCTCCTTTCCTTATGTTGTTATATGTACCTCATCACAAGGTGGGAAACCAAACTCTGAAAAGCCAGATTTCTTTTCTTATATAGATTTCAAGGGGAGGGAAGAAATGAGACTTTAATATAGAAATAATCCTAAGAAAGAAACTAGTATGCTACCCCTAAGAGGGGCTCACCAATTACCCAGGCTCATAACCCAAGTGGCATCCTTATAAGACTCCTCACTCTCTCTCATCCCTATGTTTAGTCAGTTTTTAAGTTCTATTTCCATTTTAGCACCATCTCTCTCCTATGCCCACTCTTTCCTTTGACATTGTCACCTCTCTGGGACAGACCCTGATTAGCTTATATCTAGACCACTTCCATAGCCATAGTCCCTTGTTCTAGTTAATTTTTGTCTTAGCTATCAAAGCGATTTTCCGAAAGTGTAAGCCTGACCCATGTCATCCACCTGATTCAATAAACGCTAAGGTCTCCCTTTCATCTCTTTCAAGAATAAAATTTAAAATCATCTGTTGGGCATTCAAAACCCTTCATAACACTCCCCTCCTGCCAGTCTGCTGGTCTTCTCACACTTCTCCCCACTCTCATATATTCTGTGAGCTAGTGACATTGGCTTTTTTTGCTGTTCTTCAAAAATATTGCTCTATCACCTAACAATGAACATTTTCACTGGCATGTAATGCCCTCCCTCTTAGCTTCCTTCAAATCCTAAATAAAACCTTCTACAGGGGCCCTTTCCTGACCCCACTACCCTTTAATTCTACCATCTTCCTCTGTTGATTTATCTCATAGACAGCTTATTTACACATCGGTGTTTGCATGTTGTCTTCACCATTATATTGTGAACTCTTTAAGAGCAGAGATTGTCTTTTGCCTTTCTTCCCCCTGCATTCCTAGCACTTAGCACAGTTCTTGACACATAGTTGGTACTTAAAAAATGTGTACTGACTGACTCCTCATTCTTTCTCTGAACCTTTAAATACTGATTCTTCCCAGAGTCTAGGATATATGTCTGACTGTATCTGACTTTTCCCTCTCCTCTATAACAAAACTATAAGGTGAAATGGTGGCACCCCTAACAAGATTACTTTCATTTCATGCCTAGTAATCACTCATCTTAGTAAAATAGGAGTTTGGTCAGGCTACAAAAAAGAGTTTTGTGCAGCCGGGGTGGTTTGGAGTATTGACGGATGGTGATTGGCATAGGGGAACCAAATTCTGGGGCTGGGCATGATTTAAGAACAAATATTTGCAAAACTAATTATTTTCCCCATATGCCATAGAGAAATAATACAAATCTATATCTATTAAAGATATAAAAGATCAGTCAGTGTGTATTAAATAAGCATTGGGGATACAAAGACAGACATCATTAGAACTCTATTCTATAGACAGATTGAACTCTGACATCACCAGTGCCAAACTTACTTGCCATCTGTATCTGAGGTGGCTGCGTAGTGCAGGGGTGTGCAACCTCTCTCATCCAGATCATTCACACTGGCTCCTGACCCCACGAGAGCAAACAGGCACTGGTAGTTACAGTTGGCTGCAGCATAGTGGAGTGGCGTTCTTTGGTGTCCATTTTGATAGAGAAGAGAAATAAAACACCCGTAAATGACTTCAGAAATAAAGGCAGGTTTTACTAAATCTTGATTGTTTACAGAAACATATTAAGTTGATGTTATGTAAGTTAATCCTCATTCCACCCCCAAAGGTTGGTCCCAGGGACGATCAGAAGGAAAGAATTGGGTTGCAAGGAGAAGAGAAAAGGAAGAATAATCCTGTTCTAAATACAAACAGCTAGAAGGCAATACAATTTACACTTGTCTTAGAAGCTCACTGAGTGAACAGAGGACTTCACTCCAGCAGAGAAACCTATGAGACTGGTAGTATCTCTAACTCTTTTCCTGGCTAAACAGAATGAAAATAAAATAAAATAAAACATGAAAAGAACTTGGGGGATATCAACTTGATTTCTTAAAATAAAAAAAATGCCTAAGTATGAAGACTTAATAATTCAAAAAAGCTGCAGTTTGTTTTAATGTCAAAAGAATATCTGCAACCAATTTTTCCTCACTGTAATATTTGTAGAATGCTCTCAGAGTATCACAATTGCAAAAACATCAGGAACAAAAAGAATCAAATGAAATACAAAGGTTACAAACAGCAAGGAAATAATTTTCATGGAATCATGTTCTTCTCAAACCAAGGTATATTGATTCAACAGTAGAATAGCTTCATTTCCCTTTACCATAAAGAGTTTTTAAGTCAATTTCAATTGCCTAGGCAATTCCAGGCTGGCATCCCTGAGTAGAGGTCAGCTGATTTATATAACCTTTCAGGAGCTATGTGCTCAGGGAATATAGACTAATTTTAATTTTAGTCACATTAAGAGATAATTAAGAAGATAAATCCACTACAAAAACATTATGTAATATACATGAAAATTTTTTCCATTAGCACTCACCCACTCAATATAAAGAAACTTTATATTGCATCCCAAAATAATTAGGAAGTCAAAGATTTTTAACTCTTTGCTTCCCCCCATAAAATACTAGCTATTATACTTTTATTATTTATTTCCGTAATACAGAGACACCATCATATTTTTTCATACATATCCACAGAGAACTCCCTACAGAAAGCATAGACCCTGTATAGAGAGACCCTATATGGAAATGATATAAGCAGTGGTCACTACTAGACCGGGTGCCCTGCTATTTCATGGCCTTCCTTTCTCACCTAATCTACAATAGACAAAGGACATTAAATTAAAAAAAAGTTTCCTCAGTATTGCCTTTAGAGAGTCAGAATTATCTGCCTGAATTTTAAAGAAAAGCATTTGTTGTGGTGATAGAAAAAGCAGTCTAGTACCTGAGTATTGTGGGGTTTTAGGGAAGAAAATGAGAGGACTTCACAAAAAAAAAAAAGACAATCTGAACTCTGATGAAGTGGTGATCCTTCTCCTAGTCAAGGCCAGTCTTATTGTGTCCTTGAATGCATGCCTTCTTCCATGAACTTTTGACAACTCTCTTCAGCCCTATTTTCAATGTCTTTTCACATCCCAGCTCTTTGCCAAGCTGTTGACAAACAAGGTGTCCTCCCTTTCTCTTAAACACCTTTCTTGATGCTACGTCCTCCCAAAATGACCATTCTTATCTGTTGGCTTCTTCCTTGCAGGCAAAGACCTTAGGAGAACTTGTCCATTCTCAATGCCTCCACTTTCTCACCTTCTTACTTCTGAATCCCATACAATCTGGTTTCTAACCCAAACAAGTGAACCTGCTCTCTTTCAAGATTACTAAGATCTTTTAATAGCTAAAATCTTTTCCCTTAAGGTCTCTGCAGATTCTGATACTACTGAATCTCCTTTTAGATAGTCTCTCCTGCCTAATTTCTTTATTTGAAATCCTTACTTTCTGTCTTAAAACCAATATTAAGTATGGGTTCCAAGGCAGAAACTGAATAAGAGCTAGGGAACTGGAGTCAAGTGACTTACCCAGGGTCACATAGTTAGGAAATGCCTGAGGCTGTGGTGATAAACCTATGGTCCATGTGCCAGAGGGGGCTACTCAGAGCCCTTTGTGTGGGAACACATGACTGTCACCCTAGCAGAGAGTTCAACAGAGTTCATTACTAGAAAGCCAAAGGGATGTAGGCCAGGCTGCTTCTCTCCCCTTCTCCATGAGCATCTGAGGTCATTTCTCACATGACCTGCCCCTCTAAAAGGTTCACCATCACTGGTCTAAGGCATCATCTGAACACAGGACTTCCTCTCTTCACTCTGACTCTTTTTCCATTGCACCATATAGCTGCCCCTTGCCTTACTTTTTCTAATCATGCTCTCTCCTGGTTTTGCTGCTTGTCACTTGTCCATCTGTCCTTCTCATTCTCCTTTTGCTGAACCATCAATTATGTTCCATCCCATAAGCAAGTGTATCCCAGGGAGGTGTCCTCTAACATTTTAATACTTTTCCTTCATGGTCTCACTAGCTACCAAAAATACAACTGTAGTGGGGCAGCTGGGTAGCTCAGTGGATTGAGAGCCAGGCCTAGAGATGGGAGGTCCTAGGTTCAAATCTGGCCTCAGACACTTCCCAGCTGTATGACCCTGGGCAAGTCACTTGACCCCCATTGCCTAGCCCTTACCACCACTCTTCTGCCTTGTAGCCAATACACAGTATTGACTCCAAGATGGAAGGTAAGGGTTTAAAAAAAAATACAACTGTAACTAAAATACAGATGATTCTCAAGACTTATAACTTCAGCTCTTATCTGCTATTCCAGTTTCCATACTTTCAATTGCCATCTGCCCATTTTCACTTGAATGCAAAAGAGGTACTTCAAAATCAACATGTCCAAGGAAATTAATTCTATTTTTCTTAAAACCTAACCTTCGGGGGCAGCTAGGTAGCTCAGTGGATTGAGAGCCAGGCCTAGAGATGGGAAGTCCTAGGTTCAAATCTGGCCTCAGCCACCTCCTAGCTGTGTGACCCTGGGCAAGTCATTTGACTCCCATTGCCTAGCCCTTACCACTCTTCTGCCTTGTAGCCAATACACAGTATTGACTCCAAAACGGAAGGTAAGGGTTTAAAAAAACAAACAAACAAAACTTAAACTAGAGAGAATAGCATACACATGCATGCAGACACTCACACGTGTATATCTATGTGTCTTCTTTGTATAAAGACAACAAATAAACCTGTTTGAGATGACGAGTTTACTGAGAGAAAAATTAGAGAAAGAAAAAAAGGTAGTCTAGAACAAAATTTTGGGTACATAGACACACATGAGACTGGTGGGTGGGAGTGGAGGGGTTGGTTGATCTGGAGGATTAACTAACAAGAGGCAGAGAAGGAGGGGAGACAGTTAAGAGAACTCCAGGAAAGTAGTGTGAGGAAAACCTGAAGAGGAGAGTATCTAAGTAAAACAGGTTGGCCAAAAGTGTAGAATGTAATAGAGGTCTGGAAGGATAAGGACTGAGAAAAGAGCACAAGTCATCATCCTTGCCTCTTTATTTCCCCTTATTGCTGTAAGCTGCCCAAGTCTTATAAAATCTACCTTTATGACACCATTATTTAAGCCTTATCCCCCTCTTGACTAGACTATTATAATAATAGCATTCTAATTGGTCTCTTTCCTTCCAGTTTTTTCCTCTCCCCAAATAATTTTCCACAAGGTTGCCTAAATAATCAACCAAAAGCTCAAGTTTTATCATGTTACTTCACTGTTCAAGCTCCCTGTTGTCTCTAGGATAAATTAGGAATGCCTGGGTGATTAGCATTTAAAATCTCTGACTATAGCATATTTTAACAGACTTATCTGATGTATTTTGTTCTCTTCACACACTTTGTTCTAAACAAACTGTCCTACTTGCAGTTCACCCCCTAGACCAGAGACCATGTTCCAGGTCCAGTAATGCTCTCATCTCTTTAGCTCAAGTGATTCAGGGGTCAGATAAGAAGCTAATTTCCTCCATAAGACCCTTCTGACCCTCTTGGCTATTGGTACCCTCATTTCCTGAACTACTTTGTTGATATGAAGTAGAATACAATTCCCTTTCCCTGAGAGATGAACATTTTGTTTTTTTCTTTGAATGCTCCAAATCTTGCCCTGGAAACAGTTGGTGTTAATGAACACATTTCACTGAATTAACCATACATGACAATGAATGATTAGGATGAATGTCTTTTTTAAACACAATGGACTCTCAACGAATCACTTACTGACATATTATATTGCCTAGATAAGCACTGCTCACTCATTTAGGTACTATTAGCATTAGAGATGATCTTTTCTCATTCCATAAATGACATAAGCATATATTTTGAATAAAATAAAAGAAAAAGCAAAGAAGCATAGAATTAAAATAGATAAATATATTACATCCTACCTCCCAAATTTATCCTTTTTGTTGAAGTCTGAGCCAGTATTGAGTAGAAGATTTAGGCATTCCAAATTCCTAGTAATGTCAAAATAAGGTTAATTAAATGTTTCATAAAAGTTTCCTTTTTGAAAATAGCAATAACAGGTTACTGTTAACAATTCTTTTCAAGTTGAATTCAATTAGATAACAATACTCTTCATAAATATGAAACATGATTAACTGCTGGCAGAAAAATATCAGTTTTAAAGAGATACTTCTTGGAACACAACATGTAATGGAACATGTTAATGAAAACTAAAGAAAAAACTTGCACTATCTATAAACTTCTAAAGTTACATGTTATATAACACCTGTAATGAATAGCTTTTAAGAACAAGAAATTTAAATATCAACATGCATTTAAAAATATTTATCCTCTTATTCTACATGTCTTACACATAAAAATTATGCCATAGTTGCAGAATGTATAATGACTTTTAAAGTCTTAAAATACACATAAAATTATAACTCATATCAATTGAAAATTATTATGAAATCTGAGTTTGGGATTAAGGCCCCTGCAAAACCAATTTTTGACAAATTACTGAGGTAATTTGATAGAGTTTGCCTTTTAAGCCATTATATCACTTCTTGAATACCAGGAGTAGCAATGTTTTCCTCATTGCAAGCACAAAGAGCACAGGTACAGGGAGGCCTTAGGGGAATAACCACATGGTTCTGTTTGGCCAGAGAACAGAGAGAAACTCTTATATAGGGGAACAGTAGATAGACAAGGTAAGTTGAGTCAGAGCTCAAGATTCAAGAGGCCCTTGATTGAATACTAGGCTAGCAAATCTGGAACCCATGTAGTTGTAGGAGTTGGGGAGGGTTTGATCAGAGGAAGCGACATCATTAGAGTTGTACTTCAAAAAGGCCAGATTGGCTACAGTATATGGAGAGTGGATCAATGAAAAAGAATTTAAATGTGGGCACTACTTAGGAAAGACAGAAGCACATCATGGAGGAAACCCCAAAACAACATAGTGATTTGACTAGGGGACTACATCATCATATCAAAGAGAAGAATGGAAAAAGGGGATAATAATACTGATGCTTCTAACTGAAACAGAAAAAAAAGGAGACACTGATTTGGGAAGGAATCCATTCAGTTTGGGAAGTAGTAGAATGTGCTAAGAAGTTAAATAAGTGGTAGAGAGAATAAATTCTATGAATTTAAAGGAAAAGAATCTATGAATTTATTATGTATATGAATAGTGATACATTTATACAACTACATATTAATACATGTATAGTCCATTCAGATAAAGAAATAGGTTTCATTTTATTATACAGACTTTATTACTGTTTTCTCTCTCCTTAAAGAGAAATAAACTTGATGACAATTCATGTGGGTACAAATGATATTGCCAAAAGAAACCAAGAGAGCATTTCTAAAAGTCACAAAGTCTTTGTTAGGTGTCTGCAATAATTGCTACACCTCTGGTCTGGCTAATTTCTCTAATCTGTGATTTGTCCTTCACAGAGATACCACATTCCTATTCCTCAAGCCTTAATCTGATTACATCTGGACTCTGTTCTTGCATCTTAAAGCTGGGCTCAAGGAGTACCTACCAGAGAAGGCTTATACTGTTCCTCCCCAGCTTCTATTTCCTGCAGTTACTTGGTATTTACTCATTTCTCCAATAGGACATGAGCTCCCTGAGGAGGGATCATCATTTCTGTTTTTGCATCCTACTCCCTAATCCAGGACCTGAAACATGATAGTCACTTAAATGCTTCTATGAATGAAAGTATCACTTCTTAAAGAAATGGCTCAACTGTTTTTGGCTTCTATGTTCTACAAGAACAATAACTTTTGAACTGGAAAAGAGAACACAAAATGGGTAACAGCAAAGTGAAGACCAAAAAGCATAAAGGTAAAGAGAAAACAGAAAGGCCCTGCTTAAGTTCATGGCACTAGGATAAAGAATATCAAGTCCAGAGAATGGAAAAAGCAGACAGATATGACCACAGGCCCAGTATTTGTGACAGGCCATTAGGATTTTGAGGTTATCACACCCGACCTGGAAGAAGAATGTAGAGAAGTTACAATGTCCAGGTTATAAGAAGATGGGTTGGAGGAATTACAGGTGTAGTACAAGCCTGAGAAAGTTAGGACCTGAAGTTATCTTCAATTATCATAAGGACTATCAAGAGGAATTCACCTTCTTCTGCAGGACTCAAGAGGTCAAAATTAAGGCAGAAGCTCTTAAGAGGAAAAGTGAGGTTTGCCATAAGAAACAACTTCCTAGCCAAAAGAGCTGTCAGACGTAGAATGGACTCATAAGAGAAAGCTGGCAAGTTTGCCCGGTTTGAAAGTTTTTAAGTACAAGACAATAGAACAGGAATTATGAACTAGAACAGGGAAGCTTCTTGTTCTGATACAGCTTGGACTCAATAGCCTATGGGGTTTCTTCTCCCTCAGATTCTGTGAACCATAAATAGACTGGTCCATTGGCATGCTTCTACATTTTTTATGGAACATATACAAATATGGGAACCAACTATCATCTAGATCGTAATGCTTCCACTCACTAAGCATTCTTTTCAAAAAATTTTTAGATATTTTTCTGTATCCATTTTTTCTAAATATTTTCTGCTTTCCTAGGATCATATATTTGGAGTTGAAAGGATCTTTAAAGATCATACAAGCCATGATTAATTTTTAAAAGTGAGGAAATGAGGACAAAAGAGGCAAAGTGAATTGCCGAAATCCTGTTGACTAAAAATCCACTGCTTATTTCACTATGCTACATTGCCTCCCTCTTTGGTTGTCAGAGTACCCTGATTAATAATTTAACCTTTTTATATTTGAATCTTCAGCCTCTCCACTGAAAAAGCAGAAAGGAATAGGGACCAGAGACAATAAGCCCAAGCATTCTCCCTCACTGACTTTCTTTTCCTATTCAACTCTAGTAACTTATTTTCTCTTGTGTCATACTTGCTGACAATTAATAAAAGCGATGGGAGAAAAAAACTGCCATTTTTAAGATATATAAAATCATGAAACATACCCCCCAGCTGCAGCAGCATGAAGACAGGTCCTGCCAAAATCATCTGGAGTATCTATGTCAAATCCTACAAAAAAAAAAACTAAATCTTTAGTGACATAAAGCATAAACCAAAGTTCTATTAAAATAGTCCGTGGAGTTTTCATGCAAAAATATCATACACAACCTATTAGTGATAAGAGTTATAATAAGCAATAAATCTAGTATTCGTGAATATATAAAACCTTAGTGACGTAGAACATTGGAAAGAACTTTACATTTGTGATGATCTGTTCTAACTGTTATTTGAAATTTGACACAAATCTTAGAAAAGCCTGTAATTTTTCCCCCTAGATGTTTTACTTTACCTCTAGTTCCTACAGGAAGATATAAAGGTAATGCAAACAATCCTTTCATGCTTCTTCTATATCATGATTGTTATTACTAGTAAAAAAGCAAGAATTTAATCAGAATAAGGAAATAAGCTACCTTCAATATTTATTGAACAATATCAATAAATTAGGATATCAAGGGGAAAAAATACCTAATCAATACTCTATCTTCTACATTAATTTCCAACATACTCAAAGACTTTCCCAGGGCTTTAAAAATTTTTTAACTAATCAGTATCCTGGACCACATAGCATTCTGGTATGACTATCTGACTCCAAGACTGAATTTAGGACAAATACAGGTCTTTTGACTGACCTAATTTGGGAATTTCTACTGATTTTTTTGCTCTAATTAACAGTGTAACTTCTTGAAAATGGGAGATTGTCCTATCTATATCCATTTGTTTGACGAGTACTGCACCAGGTAGGAAATAAGTTCTTGACCTTTTTGTGGTACAGAGCCCATCTGGCAGAACCTGTGGGAATACTTAGAATACTGTTTGTTGTCCACATTCATAACTGAAGGAAATGCTAAACTTCAGTTGTTAGTTTAATAGAGTTGTTCTTTTAGTTTGCACTTGTGTATCAGATTTTAAGTTGTGAATTAGAAGAACCAATAGTTATCTCTTTCCATAGAGGTTAGTGAAAACAAAAAAAATTTTTTTCTTCCTCATCTTAAAGTTTGCATACCCCTCTGAAACCTATATTTCAGAAAATCTGGAGCTTCTCTGGATCCCAGGTTAAGAACTCTTGATTGTAGAAATAAGTCCTACCCTTCTCTCAGTAGACAATATAGTTTACTAAAATGTGATTTTAATTACATATTCAAAGACACAACAAATGTAACAATGGGGGAAAGAATTTATGACATAAATAGTTCAAACATTTCTTCTTAGCTTCATTTTCTTTTCAAAGACAGTTAATTTGGATGAATAAATACATCTAGCAACATTAATTAGAGCAAAGACTTGTGGACAATTATATTTTTTCCTCCTTTAAAAAAAGTCCACTTTAAAGATCAAAACTTTGAAATTGGGTGGGAAATAGTTGGTTACAAACAGAACAGTCATCTTTGTAAGTGATAAGAAGTTTTGTCAAACAAAAGATGTCAAGATTCATGATTTGCTTACCTGAAGAAAGAAGTTTCCTACAACAATCTGAGAAGCCACTTAATGCTGCCAAATGCAGAGGGAACATTCCATGTATGCCCCGCCTAAAGCAGATATTATGATATACCAATTACAATATGAGCAATATATATGCATTCCATTTTTTAAACTAAAAAAAATGTTGGAGTTAGTAGGATTAAAAACCTTAATACTAAAAAATAAACAACTTAGAATCAACAAAACTAAATTTTCATAGGTCTTTCAAGTTTGCTCAATTAAAAGCAGTTAAAAAAGGTAACTTGTTCTTTATTGACCTATATTCCTTTCCAGATAAAAAAATGAAAAGATGTTATCATAACAGCAAAGTTAATAACTACAAAGCCACATAAATTCATGTTTGGAAAGAAACAAAAACCAAGGTTTTCTTAAAATCGAAAAATTAACATGATTTTATTATCTCATATTCTCAAATTAAATTACAAGAGACCATTTAAAATCATTTTATCAACACAGAATTCAGAAAAATAGACTGATAATCAGGCAACCACTTCTTTCTTCAAATCCCATAACACAAATTTCCCTCAAATAATCAAGTAATATTGTAATGATTTATTTCATTTCATTCTGTACCACATAATCAGTCGCTATCCAATGTGACAACAGTGACTTACTTTGCTGTGTCAGCACCACTTGTAATGAGAGTGTTGATAAGTAGCTCATGGCCATATCGAGCTGCTATGTGCAAAGGAGTATTTCCATTCTTATCTTTACAGTCTATTTCTGCTCCTATAATAAAACACATCTACTTCAGATCCATATGGCTGCATACCAGGTTATATTAGATAGAAAGGAATAATTTATAGTTCTCTCTCAGTTCCTTCTAATTCACAATTTATACTGATATTCTTGCATAAACTAAAACAGCAATTCTTTCCCCCAATGTGAACAAATTTATACTTATTAAAATTATAAATATTAAAATTATTTCAGTAAAGATGTTATTTAGATTTTAATTCTCAGAAAATGGCTAAAGATCAAGTCAATTTAACTCAATTCAAATATTTATTAAGTGCTATATTCCTGTCATTCAAAAAAGATAACTATCACTTTCTTAATCTACATATTTTAAATTAATAAAGTAAATGTGAAACAGACAGCCATCAACATCTACAATAAAATAATTTCTAAGTAATGACAAAGAAATATCTATTACTCACTAATAATAAAGAAATTGATTTGCAAAAGTGACTGTCAATATTTAAGACTGCTTCTTTTTTCTAGATCTTGTTAAGAAAAAAACACAAGAGAAACAACTAAAAACTAATAAAAATAACAAAAGGCACATGAAAAAGAACGTTCTTAATGCTTACTGAGATTTGAAACCAAACATGGAGATATCTGCTCTATTCTAGCAATACTAATAACATGCAGGTGCCTTTCTTTTTTAAAAGAATATTAGTTTAGGGGGGCACTGGGTGGTTCAGTGGATTGAGAGCCAGGCCTAGAGACAAGAGGTCCTAGGTTCAAATCTGACCTCAGACACCTCCTAGTTGTATGATCCTGGGAAAGTCACTTAATCTCCATTGACTAGTCCTTACCATTCTTCTGCCTTAGAACCAATACAAAGTATTGATTCTAAGATGGAAGGTAAGGATTTTTTTTTTTAATGTGTTTACAACTACATCTGAAAATAGAAACAAAAATACTTTTTACCACTCTGGATAATGGTTTGTGATCTTGAGAATCTGCCATGGATTGCTGTCATGTGCAATGGTGTCTTTCCATCTTTGCTCTAAAGAAATAGAAGGAAAAGGAACAGTTACTCTACTTGTATTGTTACATATGTAATGTGCAGAAATACATACTATAATCAGACGGGTGGATTCTTTGTGCATAATTATGGTTTGACATTGAAATACTACAATTTTAAATTAAGATATTCAAAATTAAGCTGGAAGAAATAAAGAAAAAGGAATAACAACAATGACTTGGACTGACGATTGATTAAAATGACAGATTGGACCAAGCATTGGCTATAAGTTAGGAATGTCCAATTTTGACTTTCTAGAGTTTGGAACAAGTTTTACCAATATCAACTTCTTGACTGCACAGAATCATGGACACTAACTTGCCAGAACAAAAACGTGAGAGCATCAGATGTGTAGATCTTTTTCTTAGCTGAAGACCCAAGTATCAGAACCTGATGTGTTCCAACGGGATGAAGCACTGCTCTATAAAACCCTTCTGTGTTTGAAATTTTAAACAAATTAAAACTACTCTAATGAAGGCTATACGCAAGAGTATAATGCACACATTTTACTACAACACCTCTTCATATATACTTAAACACTGAGATCCTGGTTAAGCATAAAATTCATTGCTGAGGTCCTAAGTAAAAGAGGAAGTAGCAGAAGTAGATTAAAGAAATAAGGAAGTTTTAATATGTAATTCTAGACCTGTGAAATTTGAAAAATGAAAGCAGTTAAGTTCCTGAAAGACAACAAAAGATCTTGCTGTTTTTAAAATGCTATATGTAAAAGAAGATGTTCAGACTAGGGGCTGGTGGAAAGCATTCAATTACCAGGTTCACAAAACCATTCTATCATTACTAGACTGTAAATACCTTCAAGGCAGGGAGTTTGGGATTAGGAGAGCTGTACAATTTAATTTTTCTATTGCCAGAAACCAAGAGAATGACTAGTAAAAAGTATTCTTAACTTGGTATGTTTACTTAACTGAAGCACCAACTTGGATTTATGAAAGATTTATTTTTGCAATATATACATTAAAGAAAACTTAATGTTATTTACATAATCTAGATGTAATCAATGCCTTTAATAAGTTAAACATAATACGACATGGCCTGCAGAAAATGTTCTAACTGAAGAAAAGCCAACTCATCTTTGGAAAATGGAGGAAAAATTCACAACAGAGTTAATTTCCTGTATGCTAAAAACAATAGCCAGGAGGCTTTACCCTCTTGTTATACTGGAGAGTATAATAGCAGTTCAGTAGCAGCAAGCTTTCTACTTTAGAGTGACAGAGATAAAAGGCCATACAGAAGCTTCTCTTTCTTTGGGGGACTGTAACTAATCTCCAGGATGGGAACAAAGACTAGACCTTTGGTTTTATTGATCTAGGGAACTCCTGGATGGAGATATTCCCACCAGCAATTCAAATTAGCATCTTTTCTGCCATTTACACTTTTCAGAGAGTTCTTCAAAACCAAGAAGTTAAGTAACTTGCCCGGGTACCATGGCTGCATGTCAGATATGGGGCTTGGACCCTGTTTTTTGTAACTGCCCTTTGCACCATGATCCCTGATGTAAGGGTTGGTGATGCAGAGAACCAAGGGCTGGACCTGGAGTCAGAAGACTGGAGTTCAAATCTGGCCTCGGATACTTCCTAGCAAATTACTTAGTTGCTGCCTCCGTTACCTCAGCTACAAAATGGGGATAATAACAGTATTCACCTTGCAGGGTTGTGTGAAAATCCAATGAGATCATATCAGTAAAGCCCTTGGGCACACAGTGTCTGTCACAGAATTGCTGCTTAATAAATGATTGTTCCTTCCCTCTTATATTTTCAGTCTCAATTAAGATCCTCAAAATTATTTCATGATACCTTCCCTTCTTTAGTGGATCCCAAACATCAAAGTAAGGAATAGTGATTTAGAATACTGGCAAAAGATTTGTTACTAACATTTAACCAAAGTGCTTCCTATATTTTAGGCTTTGTTTTATTTACAAATTCTCAAAATACTTATCATTTAACTTTGTAGTTGTTTTATTGGGCATAAGATCATGGACTAGCATAGGAATGCATGATAAATAAATCATGAAGCAATTGGTAAAAATATCTCTGAATAACTAAAAGCTCATTTCATTTCACTTAGTGGGCAGGATGCTTGAGGTTTTGGTAGCATGTTTTCCCAGGGAAAAACAAAGAAAAATAGTGTTTTAATTTGACTCCACCCTCAGTGATCTCTAGATCTTCTCAAATCACAAAAATTATAAAAATAAGTTTTAACAATGCTAAAAAATTAGGAAATTATTCTTTATATTTAAAATCCTGATGTAAACATTTAAATTGTGAATAGAGACCAACTTTCAAAAACAATTTAAAGGACAGCTTTATTGTTCTTGTTATACCTTCATGTTCACATCTGCCCCATTACCAACCAGGAGTTCCAAACACAGGGCACCATGTGTTGATGCTGCAGCAAAGTGTAAGGGAGTAAATCCTTTTTCATTCATCTGATTTACATGAGCACCACAGTCTATGAGTTCATTCACAACAACGTCTTGCCCATTATAGCAGGCTACATGAAGAGGTGTATTTCCATAGGCATTTGGTTCATTCATCTATCAGAAGAAAGAGGAGAGTTTGTGAGCAGGTCTGCAGTACTCCATTCTATACTTGTTCTGCTGAACTAAAAGGAAGGAAGGTCTGGGTTCTAATATCAAGCTGTCTAGCCTTATCTTTTTAAGCCTCAGATCTGGACTAAAGTTTTAGGGCACACTGCACTTGGGAGTCAGAAGACTTGAATTGAAATTCTCTGCCAAAGATATTAGCTATGTGACTTTGGTCAAGTCCCTTAATCCCTCTGTGCCTTAGTTTCCTCTTCTGTAAAACAAGTAATTATGCCACTTCCCTTACAAGGCTGTCAGTGTACATGTGTCTAACTGCTTTCTCTTTTCTTCATTAACTTCCTACTTCCGTGTTTTACTTGTGCATAGCTATATACTTAGGAAATATAATCAAGTTTGTTAGAAATTACACAAGGAAAACGAGCCAAACGGGCCCTCTCTTGGGTACAGCACAGAAGCACCAGTGTGTAACACTTATCTTGTTTGCTTGAAAAGGTTTTTGCTTCCTCCAATTCTCAGCTGTATTTCAGATGCCTGAAATTGCTGGATAAGTGAGGTGTTTCTAAGAAGGTATTGGATCAATCATAATAAAACTAACTTTTTCGACAAGCTGTTCAGTAGAAAGATAGAATCTCCTGGACCCTACAGCAGAAACAGAGGTGAAGAACTTATGACTGCATTTAATGGAAAAATTTCTACTAATGAAGGTACTCATGCTAGAAGAATATTTCAGGGTGGTCTATAATTCCCAAGTATACTCAAACTTGTGCAGAGTACCTAAATTGTGTCACAGTCCATTAGTTTGTGAGCTCCATGAGGGCTTGGGCTGTCTTTTGCCTCTTTTTGTACCTTCAACCTTCAGCACAGTTCTGGGCAGACAGAAGGTGCTTAATAAATGTTTTCCAAATTGAATAGTGGCTAATGGTGGTTAATTTCATACTTAAAGACCACATTCAGACAAAAGGAAAGAACCATTAAAACATGGGGAAAAGGTCTCCATTGCATTGCCAATAATACCCAATTTTGTACTATCATTTCTGAAGCTTCCCTGTACTTACATCAACACCAAGGTCTAGAAGATACTTTACAACACTGATCATTCCACTAGATGCAGCAGCATGAAGTGGTGTGTATGACTTCTTATCTTTACATGTGACTTCAGCTCCATGAGTTACAAGCAATTTTACAACTTCAATGTGACCTGGAATTAGTGGGTAAAGATAACAATATAATCTTTTTCACTGGTAGTTTTTAAAACCATTTCAAAAATGGAATACATAATCAATAAATATACACATGTATCCTACTAGTCTATTCTTTTTATACACATTTATGCATATATATGTATATATAAAATCATTCGATATGTATAGCAACAAATCAACAATGTCCTAGAATTATCCCTGATAAGAAAATCCAGAAAAGGTTAGAGTGAGTTCTTTGTCTGGATCTGGTCAGCACAGGGATATCTACTGATACTAGATACAGGATGAGGGCAAGTAAACAACACCCTGTCTGGAGCATGCCAGTGTTCAGGGAGAGGAAGTGTACCAGAAGAAGTTGCAGATACAGAAAAGGCCATCTCCAGACTCATATGGGGCACTGTGAAAGGGTCAAATGAAATCCTGCAGTTTCCTGCAGTTTATCATTGTCCACTGCTCAGTTATGGGTCACAGATCCAGAGCAAACCAAGAAAAGCATCTACAAATGGGGTAGTTTCTAGATATGGAGATATTAGGTGGTAGCAATAAAGGAGGAAACTTGGAAGCAAGCAGTAAGAGGTAGCTCAGATCTTAGGAGCAGAGTGAAGTCTCAATTCCAGCTTCTAGCCCCATCTGAAGTCAGTTAGAGGAATAACAAGACCAAGTGGGACCCTAAAATTCGATCCATCTTAACCAATGAAACTATCCAACTGGCTAATAGGGTATAAGTGCAGTAAGTAATCTACTGTTGCTTTTACTGAAATCAAGGTCAGAATTTTGCAGAGGTCACACCAGAAGAAAAATAAATCAGACTTTGCCGTGACACAGACTACTCGGGAAGCTCAGAAAGCCAGAATGTCCCTGGAATAATGCAACATAAAATAAATACCTCAAAAAACATTAATAGGATAAGATCTACCCTTCAGAAGTATGACAGGTCCCAGACCTCACATCAAGTCTAAAATCAAGAAACAGGCTAAAAGAGTGAGCAAAAAACAAAACAACATACACACACGACCAAAATGAACTATTTATGGTGAGAGGGACATTCAAGACACAAATGTAGAAGAAGAGAATGACTCCAAAATACCTACAAACAATTTGTTAGAGAAAAACAGCTTGGGTGCAAACAATAAAAATTCTTGGAAGAGATGAAGAGATAAAAAGGTTACAAAATATTTTAATTAACAAGTGTGTGTGTGTGAGTAAAAAGAGTGGTAACTAGATGAGGCTCAGTGGATAGAGAATCAGGTCGAGAAACGGAGGTCTTGGGTTTAAATCTGGCCTCAGACACTTCTAGCTCTGTGACCCTCGGCAAGTCACTTAACATTCATTTCCTAGCCCTTACTGTTCTTCTGCCTTGGAACTAATACTTAGTATTGAGGATAAGATGGAAGGTAAGGATTAAAAAAAAAGGAAGAAAATGGAAAGTATCTCATAGCAAAAACAAATGACCTAGAAAAAAGATCAAGGAGAAAAAAAAATTAAGGATTATCAGACTATCTGAATGCTCTGACTTCCCCCCTCTTTTGAGGTTTAAAAACAGGAGTTAAGGGAAATATAAAAAATTAATTATGAACAATGATAAAGGATAAAAAAAGAATAAACTGCTTCCTTTCAAATATAGGAAGATGATACATGTGTTTATTCTGAACCATATCATGGGGGTGAGGGGGGGTGATAGGGGATGACGACACAAAAGACAGACACAAGGCCTAGGAATGATTCAGTTGAACAATTTGGTGTCTTGATGATCTTAAGATCATCAAAAGACAGAAATAATACACTGTGAGGTAAGGTAAAGAAAGGTTAGGTAAGATTATCTCAAATAATCTACAGGATATAATCTACAGGATATGTAGGTAGGAGTCTTTACAAATATAGGAGGATGGAACAATTGACACTTCAGCCTCACTTTTACTTAAATTGGTCAAAGGGGTTGCCCATAAACTTGGAAATGGCTAACAAGCGTTCTCTCCCCCTTCCCCCCCAAATGGTGCTAGGCAAATTGAAAGGCTGTGATTTATTCCTGAGATGTGAGGACAGCTTGATGGGTGGAGAAAACTGTATATAAGTGGAAGCCTGAGAGAGATTCGAGATCTTCATTCTTGCTCATTCACTGCTTGGCAGATTCTTGGGGTTCTTCATGCTTGGTGGCCTTGAGCCAGTATGAGCTCTGGTGGGATTCTTGGCAGTCATGGCCTTGTATGTGCTGAAAGTTCTTGGCAGTTTTTCAGTGTCTTTGGCTTCCTGGTCTGGGCTTTGGATTATGGTGAGATTTGCATTCGGATTCACATTCAAGGTCTGGAGGCAGTAGGATTAGGCCTTAGGATATTTTTAGCTAGCTGATATTTTCTACCTTCTTCCTATATTTCCCACTTTAATATCTCTACCTTGCTGCAAATAAAGCTACTAACAGTCTACTGGCTCATAGTTTAAGTTTAACTTTTATAAACAGCGATCACAACAATTCTTTATTATTTTTGTCAAACCAAATTTTTAATTATTATATTTGGCCACTCAATTTTAATTATTATAATATGTAACTTACTCTTGCTTTATATCTCAGGATATGTGAGATTTAAAATGGTTGAGGTCTTAAACTGTAGTGATTAAAATAGTGGAAGATATAAATTGTGATAGATATGAGAGGGTGAGTAAATTTGACCGCAGAAATATGTTTCACTACAGTGTCTTGGGTTTTAAAATCAAATATAAGGTGGTCGCCAGGGAAATATTCCCAAATACCCAAGTCAATTGGGTTTTATAGAGATTTTAATTAACAATACAATGAGTAATCAAAGAAAGAGAGAGAGAGTAAGGAAGGAATAAGTATGAAGGGCCTCAAGCCAATATGGCCTAGACCTGAGTCTTAAAAGAGAAATCAGTCAGTTTTTTAACACTCACCACAAGGTCTGACTAAACAAGGATACTAGTGACACCAGGCCAGCACCCTTCCTCAAAGAGTCTTCCAGCCAGAGATTGTTTCAAAGGGCCTCTCTCAAGAGCAGCCAGAGCTCCTATCCCAGAGGGACAGAGCCCCTCAGAGGAGCTCCTCAAGGAGCTCTCCTTCAGAATGAGATTTCCTCCAAGAGTACTTCTCCTCAAAGAGATCTATCTCCAAGGAAAGAGCCCTCAAGCACCAGTCCTCAAGGAAATGAGTCTCTCAGAATGAGATCCTCCAGAATGAGAATGAGAAATCGAGATCCCTGAATGAGATCCAAGCTCTTTTTTTTAAGGGCAAAATTTCCTCTGTCACCTCCCCTAAGTCCTTACATCTATCAATCACTGTAGATGTTTCTAAAGGACTGCCCATTTTGAATTCACAGCTGAGTAGTTTTAATCTCTTTAGTAAGTCAGAAAAAAATGCTGCTGTGTTGACAAATTTCATTAAGAAAAAACCTCTGAATAAGTTATCACCCTTTTAGGTTTAAGTAGTTTACAAGTTGCCCCACCTATATGGGTACCTAGCATCCCATTGTATCAATTTTAAAAACAGGCATGACTCAAAGAACTTCTTGTCCTTTCCATAAGCATGGGTCAAAGCACTTTCATTGTTTTGAAGGAGTTTTCTGTCCTAAAGCAGTCTTAAGTAGGGTGGAGTAGGGATATTCCCAAGGCAAGGAGTTTTCACACTTAAGTAGAATTCTCACTATCTGCTAGGGAATTTTTTTTTTAAGTAGAAGATTCCCCAATGGGGAAATTTCCAACATTCATAAGTCTGAGAAATTTTGAGGTTTACAGTTATAGTAACTCAGGTCTTCCTGACTCCAAGTCTAGCACTATCCACTGTGCCACTAGCTACTCCAGAATAAAGGAAAAAACCAAATGAAATGATTTCAGAAAAAAAAATCATAAGAAATGGCACAAAACTGAAGAAAGTTGAAGGAAAATAATATATATGAGTAAAATAATGGAAATTGAAATGAAATGATCACTCTCAACTTTATAGTGAAAAGAGCTATGAAAATGCACTTCTTTCCAAAGATGGATGGTGGGAGGTAGGGGAGGAAATTCAAGGAGAGGGAGAGAATAGTGTATATAATCAACTATAATTAATATGATGGTGGGTTTTGTTACAAAAGAACCTACTGTGTGACCAGGGAAGGACTGGATTTAGAAATGATTGTGATGTAAAAACAAAAGATATTAGATAAAAAAATGAAAAACTTTCATATGGAGGCAAAAAAGTCAAGAACCTCAAGAGAAAAAATGAAAAGAAATGGAAACAAAAGGGGGGATCAGACTTTAGACTAAACTACCTATCAATAATCATTAAAAAAATTTGATACTGGTTAAAAATAAGAAAGCTCAATTAATGGAGAAAAGAATACATAATACTGTAAGGGGTAAATTTAGGGTTTTTGTTTTTTTTAACTAATATATTATACTATGGTCGCCAGGGATTTAATTTAATCCCAATAAAAATACTCAAGTCAGTTTGGGAATTTTATGGTGGTTTAATTAATAATAATATAGAGAGAAGGAATTAAGAAGAGAGGGAAAAGGGCATAAGATTTCTCCGGCCTAGCCTGAGCCTAGTTCAGAGATCTTCCAGACATGAGGCCTCCTCCAAGATTTAATCTAACTCAGCTTCCAGCCATGAGGCCTTCCTGGAGAGGGGCCTCCTAGGAGGATAGCATTTATGAAAGATAAAGGAAAAAAAGGAATCAGCCTAAACTCCAAAAGAGCTCAGGGAAATCACCTCACCTGACCCATGCCAAGACGCCAAGACACCAAAAAGTTGCCACAAGCCAAACCACTAGTCGAACACAATGTCTCCGAGAGAGAGAGACCCTGAGACTCCTCTGCCGCCAAAAAAAGAACAGCAAGAGGAAGTGATGTGAATATATAGACTTTCTTTTTACATCACTTCCTGTGTCTCACATGTACCAATGGTAGCTTAAGCTTGACTTCAGATAGCCCAGGGGGTCTGTCAGTTGTTTCTGATTTTTCATTTGCTAGCACATGTCTGTCATAGGCCATCCTTCTCAACACTTAATCCTCAAGTAGGGGTATATACATTCCCGATTGCTAGACTAAGCAGGGTGGAGTAAATCTAAAATTCACAATATACACAAGCAATGTATCTAATACTACAGTACTCAATAAAAAGAAAAGTCGCAGGTACTAGGATAACAACTCACTGAATGATAACAATAGTTAAAGGAAGAAAAGTGTCAACTAATTTTTAAAAATAAAATAAAGAGAACAGAAGATATTCAGAAGGTAAAGAAAAAAGGCAGTATTGGAATTAGGTGAAATCCAAGTTATGTAACAAAGATATACACAATGAGAAAAATAAATAGTATATTGATCAGAAAATCTGTCTTCTGTTGTTTTTCAGTCATGTCTGACTCTTTGTGACCCCATTTTTCCCCTTGGTTTTCTTGGCAAAGATACTGGAATGGTTTTCCATTTTCTTTTCCAGTTCATTTTACAGAGGAGAAAACTTTTGAGACAGAGTTAAATGTCTCCGGCTCACATAGCTAGTTAAATATGTGAGGCAATACTTCCTGACTTCCAGTCCTGGGGGTCTAGCCACTGTGCCTAGTATATGCTCCAGTTTTACAAATAATCCCCCTTTTTCTTTATATACTGAAATATTTGTGTTTGTTGGGTTTTCAATAAGTATAGAATTTTACAAAAAAGGTTTTTAAAGCTATGGGGGAAAAGTCCTAAATTAAACCAAAAAATATTTACTAACTCACATAGACCCAGTATTATGGCAGACATTTTATTTAAAGGAAGACACTTGGAGGGATATTCCTTGAAATAATTCAAAATATAATTTTCAATGTGAGGAAATGTTTTTTCCCCCCTAAGGGAAAGCTTTCAGAAAGATTATTTTATTTTCAGAAGATTCATGCAGCAAATAAATATTATAAATGCAACAGATCTGCAAATGATTTAGGGCCAGTCAAAACTTTCATGAGTAAAAGATCCCATGAATTCAATGAATATATGATAAAATTCAAAATTTGCTTTTTAAAAAACTCAGAAAATTCCTTTTGCAAAGAAATTATACAGAAAATGCATGAGATGATTCTTGTTCATCTACCTAATTGCTTACATGTCCTCTGGAGTGTCTTTTTTTTTTTTAAACCAATTACATGTAATAAGTTTCCACACAAGTTTCCTACTCATTTCCTTCCCCTTCCCTTTCCCCTAGTGCTGGCAGGCGATTCAATCGGGGTTATATATGTATTATCATGAAAAACATACTTCTATATTGTTCATTTTTATAAGTTAGTAATCTTATAAAACCAAAATCCCAAAACATAAACCTAAACAAACAACTGAAAAATTGTATGCTTTCATCTGCATTCTGACTCCATCAGTTCTCTGGATAGTATTCCTTGTCCTATGACCCTCAGAATTGTCCTGGATCATTGCAGTACCAATAATAGCCAAGTCTATCACAGTTGATCATTCTACAATATTGCTGCGACTGTGTACAATGTTCTCCTGGTTCTGCTTATTTCATTCTGCATTAGTTCAAGAAGGTCCTTCCAATTCTTTCTGAAGTCATCCTGTCCCCATCATTCCTTACAGCAAGTAATATTACATCGCCATCATATACCACAACTTGTTCAGTCATTTCCCAACTGATGGTCATCCTTTTAATTTCCAATTCTTTGTACCACAAAAAGGGCAGCTATAAATATTTTTGTACATGTAGGTAAGGACATAGGCTTAAGTATTACTGGAACAAAGGGAATGCTCTGTTTTTTAGCCCTTTGAGTATAATTCCAAATTGCCCTCTAGAGTGGTTGGATCAGTTCACAGCTCCACCAGCAATGCATTAGTGTTCCCCAATTTTGCTATGTCACCCCCAACATTTATCATTTTTGAGGAAGCACTGTTTAGGGATCCTTGATGAAATGCGGGAGAAAAGGAGTGGAGAAGAGAAGTGCAAGTAGGGTATCTGATGAAAACTGCCATACTAACTGGCTGGTAGTCTGAACTTGACATATATAAAATAGTCACCATTTGGATCTGGACAAGGAAAATTACTTCAATTGTATAAAAAGAATTGACTAACAAAACAGCCTACTGGTAGACAGAGTTGGGTGAGATAAATACATTATGAAAGACCATGGCCAAGAGTTAAGGAGAGTCTGTAAATAAGATTTGGATTTACAAATAGAGAAGCGTAGCTGGCCACCCTCAAATCAAATGTGTTGTCATCATTTCAAGGATGTATAAGTAGAGAGCTAACATTCTTCCCCCTCCTCCTGTGGAAATGTAAAGGATAATTTTAGCATTGTGACCTTAGTGGAGTAGTTTTAAAATTCACAGAAACTGTGTCAATCTTAATCTGCCTCAATGTTTTGAAATTTGAATGCATTTTTTCCAAATGTGCATAAATATAAGAGTTGCAAGGCATAGCTTATAGGCACTGAAGTGGCCTACATCATACTTATACCTAATTTTAAAAAAAATAAATAAAAACAAAACAACCAAAAAATCCCCAGATGTCCTAAGCAACATTTACTTTATTCTGGGCAAGTACAACTAGAGGCAGCTTACTGCTTCTTCCTTCCTACCTTCCTTTATCTGTCATCAGCCAAGTCTTGGAGCAAGAAAGATTTTGCATAAGTAATTCACACATTCTTTAACATAATTTGCCCCTGCTAGGTTTTACACATTAAAAAAAAAAGTACTTCCATTTCATCATTTATTTAGGATAATTATGCTTAAACAGACACAGATTACATTGCATATATATTGTATGTATATATACACTCATACTGGAGGGAGCAATATGTATTCATTTCTTCACCATACACAGACTCAAGCAAAGCACTTTAAAGTTGCCACAGTACTCCCCATATCTATTGTATAGTAGATTACTATGTTGAAACCAATCTCCTGATCCCAAGTCTTGATCTAAAGATTTAGTTAGTAAAATAAGCAATCAATTATTGAGGAGAAACAGTCAAGTGCCATGATAAGGCATTATACTTGGATTTAGGAATTCAAGTCAATGAGCATTTACTATGCACCTATCTTAAGGCACTGAACTGAGCCCTGGGGATCTAAACAAAGGCAAACAAACAGCTCCTGCTCTCAAGGAGCTCACAGTTTAATGGGGAGATAACATATAAATAGCTGTATACAAACAAGATATATGAAGAATTGAAGAAAATGAACAGATAGAAGGTGAAATCATTTAAGAGTTTCATGGAAGGATTCTTTCAGAAAATGAGATTGTAGCTAGTAATTGAAGGAGGCCATGGAAACTAGGAGGTAGAGATGAGGAAGGAGAGCATTCCAGGCATGGAGGAAAGCCAGATAAAGGGGTCAGAGTCCAATGATGAAGGATCTTGTGTGAGAAATAACAAGGTGGTCAGTCTGGAGCAATGATTACATTGAAGGGAATGAGATAAAAGAAAACCAAAAAGCAGCAAGAGGCCAAGTTATGAAATCTTTTAAAAATGAAAGAGGATTTTATATTTGGTCTTGGAGATAATAGAGTTATGAATAAGGATTTCATCAAAGAGAGATATGATGGGGTTAGATCAGCTTCTTGGTCAAGGAGACTTTATACAAAATGACCAACTGAAAGTTATTGTAATAGTCTAGCACTGCCAGAAAGAAGGGGAAATATATAATGTTCTAAAGGTAAAAGACTTGAGTTGGAATCTGGCCTTAGTCACTACCTGTATACCAAGTCACTTAACCGTTACAACCTCAATGCTCTTATCTGTAAAATATGGATATAAACCTTAAAAGACTATATGAGAGCTGCTATTGTTACTATTTATTATTATCAATAGGGTTGTTAGAAATGTAAGAAGCCTAGGAATGAGGACAAATCCTTTATCAAATTTCCTGTAACCCCAGTTAACTCTACGGTTTTACAACTAACAAGAAGAATAATTATAAATGCTTAAAATAAATATATTTTGAAGAGTACATTATTTATATATTTATGATACATTATTCATCTATGAAGCTTAACCAATGATATAGAGTTTTTTGAAAAAAATCTAATGTGAAAATATCTATACCTAAATTAGGGACAAACCTGTATGTAATTTCTCCAGTTATAATAGTCAGTTATGTTTAGTGTACAAATACAACCTTCAGTAAGAATTACAGAAGTTAAGTATCAGGTTGCTGAATTGTATTATTTCTTTCTCCCACTATTTATCATAGAATCCTGGGACTTGCAGGCAATTTAAATGAGATCATGCAGCCTAAGATTCAAATTAGTTTAATAGCACTATTGAATTCATAACATCCTTTTGAGTTGCTCAATGGTACAGTGGATAGAGAAGAGTGCTGGACCTGGAATCAGGAAGACCCAAGTTGATGCTATATTTTTAGTATCATTACATTATGCCTGCCTAAGTTGAGAACCAACTTATACAACCAGTGGGTTAGCAATGGAGAACCTTGCTCTCAACAGAGGATCAAATGAAAGGGGACAATTAAATACATTATATAATTAACAGTTCATATTAACAAAATAATTTAAAGTAACACTGAACACAGTCTGCCAATAATATTATGCATAAAATCTATGCAAACTAGTTTCTTCATTTTGTACTTTCATTTCTTCCTTAACTTTTAAAAAATGATTAAGTCGGCCATTCATTCACAAGGACTAGAAAATGCAACTTAAAAAACAAAAGTTAAGACACATACCCATATATGCTGCCCAATGAATAGCACGTCTGTCTTTCTTGTCAAATGCATTTATATTGGCACCTCTGGACAGCAACAAATTGACCATCTGGGATAAACAATATAATTTCATATTAGTACATAAAAGTGAGCTGTTTCTTAGTCCCTATAATGACACTAAGCAGATACCTGTAGGCAAGGTCCTCAACTTCTACAGGCTTCAGTTACTTCATATTCAAAATGAGGGGAACAGGACTAGAAAAAAAGAGTTCCTAAACTTTTTTGAGAGTACACAGATTGCTTTTTAAATGTAAAAAATCCATGGTCTCCAGAAGAAAATCATTGGACTACTAGTACCCATTAAGAAAAACATAAAATGACTATCGAAAGGAAGGAAAGAAGCATTTATTAAATGTCTACTATGCACTGGGATAAGTGCTTTACAATTATTATCTCATTTGATTCTCCCATCAACCTGGGGAGGTAGCTGTATTATCAGAGGTAAAGTGACTTGTCCAGGGTCACACAATAAGTATTTGAAGTTGGATTTTTATTTATTAAAAAGAGTAAAAATTATTCTTGTTGGAAGATTAAATGAGTACATACCTCAACATGTCCACTGAATGCTGCATGATGTAAAGCTGTCCTGCCAGCTCTATCAGATACATTTACATTACTCAGGAGAGGAACCAAAGCTTCAGCACATTTAACAGCTTTGTTTGCAGCAGCTATGTGTAAAGGAGTTTGCCAATTTTTATCACGGGCATTAACATCTGCTGAATGTTTCAACAATACCTGGACAGCTTCCTGAAAATGTGTAAATAAAAATGAGTGAAAAATTATATTGTGGTTATAAAAATATACAAACATGCATTGAAAAATTAATGTTCAATAAGTTTTTTGGGGGGTTACCACCAAATACTTATTCATCAGTATACTTTAACAAATCACAAAAAACTGAAGGCTCTTTTGATAACATAGTACACACACACACACACACACACACAAAATCACACACAATTATTTGAACATGTGATTCTACCATTCAGGGAACCTAAGATTCCTCTCTTGATATTCCTGATTGCTCCAAAACAAAGTGATTTCTTTTGTTAATTCTTGTTTACAGGTATAAAAAAGTAAAAACTGTTTAAATAAATGACACAGCTTTCTTACCTATTCCTCAACTATAATTTTGGTTCTCTTATACATTAATCCTCAAAATTTAATTCAATAGGTAAGTATTTATTTAGGTGCTAGAGATACAATTAAAATAAAAGCAAACAGTTGCTACTCTCTCTCTCTCAGATAATTTGGCAGAGGGGAGAGCACTAATGGAAAAACACCCAAGCGAAGATATTTTAAGTGTTGGGGGTAGAGGTACCTCTTGTGCAAAGTCACAGAGTTAGGAGACAGGAATGTCTCAAAAGGGGACCAGCAACTCTGGTAGTTTGGATGGAACTTGGGAGTCTGTGAAGGGCTGAAGTGAGTAGGGAGAGAGAGGCTTGTAAATGCTCAGTCAAGTGTACTTCTGTTCAATTCTTAAGAGAAATCATTCTAATTCAGGAATCAGGGGAGCTGGATTCATAGCCTGCTCTGCCACGTGCTGTGTGACTTTGGAAAAGTCAAAACATCTGCAGGTCTCAGCTTCCTCACAATAAAGTGAGAGAATTGGGGAGATGATCTCTTTATGTTCTACATTATCTCTACATTCATTATTCTAAGATTTTTATGCAGAAAGAGAATGGTTAGGCTCGTGCTTCAGAAACATTATTTTGTCAGCTATTTAGAAGGCAGGGAAGACATAAGCATTTATTTAGGGTTCACTATGTGCCAGGTACTGACTATGCTAAACTCTTAACAACTATGATCTCGTTTGAAGCTCACAATAAAGGCAGGTACCATTATTATCCCCATTTTTGAAATATAAGAAACTCAAGCAGACTGAATAAAGTTGGAGAAGAGGTGGTTTTGGAGGAAGATAACAAGTATTGTTTTGGAATGGTTGAGTTAGAGGTACTTAATGAACATTTAGGAAGCAATATGCTGTGGGTTGGGTGGGAGAAGGGAAAGAAGGAGAGGAGATGGCAAAGAGGGAAGAAGACAAGGAGAAGAAGAGGGGGGAAAGGGACAGAGATCTTTCACATATTATTCTGGCTTTCATTCACTCGCTGTCCCAAGCAAATAGGCTTGACAATTACTGTTCAATTTTATTTATACTCTGATCTTGGGATGCCTATAGCACA
This sequence comes from Monodelphis domestica, assembly GCF_027887165.1. Taxonomy (NCBI): domain Eukaryota; kingdom Metazoa; phylum Chordata; class Mammalia; order Didelphimorphia; family Didelphidae; genus Monodelphis; species Monodelphis domestica. The sequence goes on from NC_077231.1 coordinate 288,397,732, forward strand.
TTTCCTTTCTCAGGTCTGACAACTATAATTCTTCTATTCCTATAAGTCTTTACCCAGATGCTACTCCTCCTCCATGAAAGCTCCCTCTAATTTCTTCTAGCTCAGTCACCTGTTTTATTCTAAGTTATTTTCCATCCATCTTGTAGTACGTATATTTTTCCCCCTGCATGTCCTACTTTCCCTATCAAAATATGTTTTTTGAGGGAAAGAACTGATATTTTTCATTCTTTGCACCATACACAACAGGCTCCTGTACATTTTTATTGTATCATGCTCTGAATTTATTATTGTTACAATCCATAACCTTAAATACAATGTAGCTTTATGGAACTATAAAACTAGAAGATGGCATCAGAAACCATCTAGTTCATTCCCTTACCTTTGTGATGAAGATGCTAAGGACTGAGATGTCACAGATCTTGGCCAAAATCTCAAAGTGATAGAATAAGGTTTCTAATACTTTACCCACAACTTAATCTGAATAAATTTGCAAAAATATGTGATGTAGTAGAGAATGAAATCATTGAAGAACTTTGAATAAGAAAGTTATAGGTCATATCTTCTTGTTTTTAAATTTCCTGGCACTTGTCCCTTTACCAGGACTTTCTCAGTTATAAGAATTTAATGATATTATTAATTAAATGAATAGCTAAGCCGCCCTCCCCCCCCAGAAGCAGAAATTTAGAATTATAGAAGAGCAAATTAAAAAAAGTAGGCCTTGTGGTCCATCACTGAACAACAATAATTTCTTAAGAGCGTGACAATTTCCTAGAGAACTGTGACCAAAGGCTACCCTAGAATAGAAATGACCTCTATTATCTTCACCAAAGGAGCACGTTCATAAAAGAGATGGCGTGAAGCCGGGTACCTGGATATGCTGCACATGAATGACTTAAAGTTTTCTCACTTGTAGAAAGAAGATGAGAAGTTCTTTAAATAAGCACCCATGTTTTGTTTTGTTTTTGAGGATATGGCCACTATGTAAAATTTCTTCAAAAATTTTGCTACTAAAAAATGTTCATACCTCACTACAAGATGCAACTGCTCTGTGCAAAGGAGTCAGCCATTTGCTGTCTTTGGCATTAACTCTAGCTCCTGTAATAAGAAAAAATTGAAATGTTTTTTATTAAAAAGATTATTTACATAAAATTTCTATAGCAAAAGTAATAATGGATTTGTTTTTCAGACATTATGGTAAAAAAAATTAAATCAATGAGAGTTGCAAACAAATGCATAGTTACAAAGTATAAACTATCATTTTAGGTTATGGATAAAAATATTTTGATAAGGTAGGAAATACTTATTACTAAGAATCGCACTCTCTCTCTTCCTTAATATCTTCCCTCTATTGTAAAATAAACCACCGTAAATTCCATTTGATTCATTTTTGGGATTTAGAAATTAAATCCCTGGCGACCAATTAAATATATTCAGTCCAATCATAAAATTAGGTAGGATGTTAGACCTTCTACTTATATTTCTATATAATCTTTTGCTAAATTTCTTATCACCTTCCTCTTCTTAAGAGACAAACCAGACAATAATAAAAACAAAACAGAGCAGATGCTGTTCACATTACCACATGAAATAATTTAACCCAATAATTCACAAAGAAAATAACTCTTTCCTTAAACCACTTCAAGAATTTCTTCAAAAATTTAAAGAGAAACTTAGAATCTCCTAAAAAATGAGACAATAAAATGTAGGCAGGCAGGGATACTGCTTTAACATGACACTGCTTCCACAAGTCCAAAGGATACCTGGACTCATGGGTATCTTAGGTAATGCCAAAAGAGTCTTTAAAAAGTCAAGAGAATGAAAAAATGAAATTTTAATATCAAGTAGATAACAACTCAAACTTGCTATAAAAATTTTTTGCTATATGTAACCTATATTTTTTTATCTGAATTCCAAAATTTTATCTTCCAAACAAATATTTTACATTTTGTAAATTTATATGCTGAAATGAGTCTGCAACAATGTTTTTAAAAATACACAGACAAGGAGGCTTTGTGACAATAAAAAATATGTTGTCAAATCAGTATTTATTCTGCTTGGATTACTCACCAAATTTGTTTTCTGGTTGTTTTTAAGAAATTAGTGAATATCAATTCAATCTTGGTTGACAATATTTTTCCCCTTTACTTCCTCATGTAGCATGGTACCTAGCAAGCCAGTTTTAAATGAAGACAGTGGCTTCAAATAATAGAAATATGTATATAACAATAGCAAAAAGATAACAACTTTTCATTCTCTCAGCTGAAAAAGTTAACTGGATTTCCACAACAATTTGAGAAATAAGATCTCCTGGCATAAAACAAAAATCAAGGAAAAGTCATAGTCATTAAGTCACAGACAAGATGAGAATGAAGCCTAAACTCCTTAGCCTGACATAGAATTATCTCCACAATCTGGCTGTGACTTAACTTTTCACTCCCCGTTTCAATCAAACCAAACTCCCTTCTGTCATTCTTACCTCTTGGCCCTTCTGTATATGGAAAGATACTATGTAGCTCCTAATATAAAGTCAGCTTGCTGAATATATGATATAAGACCTAGTTCAAATACCCTTGCTTCAGTCTTTCTTGATTCCCCTAGTCAAAAAAGATCTCATTTTTGTAACTGAATATAGCAACACCCTATCCATAAATCTCTCTATAAATTTCATTTTATTCTTGAATAAAATATATATGCACTTCTGGTCATAGATCTATTTTATGTTTTATTTCTGCCCTCTTTTACATGGGTATCACTCAATATGTACTGTTTTAGCTTTATCTTAGATAAACGACTCCCTGTGACTTTTATCCTGTAAATCCTTTTTAATAATAACAACAAAGAAAATATGTTGTGGATGCCCAAGGTAATTTAATATACTATTCATAATATTCTCAAAGATTTATTCATTAAATGATTCTAGCAATACCTTTTGCCCCCAAAAGTTCCAAATTAAAATATGCATTTTGTAACTATAATTATAAAATAAAAATTTTATTTGTCATAATTATTAAAACTCTAGACATAAAATTACAAGAGAATAATGAGTAATGAAAATTACAAGAGAATGTGAGACATTCCATAATTAAAAGAAATAATCCAGTAAGCCTTCATATGCTCATTATTATTTGCACTTATCATAAAGGTCTGAGATAGAGTTGATACTTTATTCTTAATGAAATAAGTTACAACTTAGAAAATGTTTAACATAATATAATAATCAAATGCAAACTTAATTTCAATGTCAAACTTTGCTTGAACAGAGGTTTGCAATATGTGGCACATCATCCAGTCTAAAAATTGATTCCACAATGAATTCTCTATTTTGATTTAAAATGAAAATGTTTTCCCACACAAAGGTATAGGGAGAGAATGGCAGGAGAATCTTACAAGCTCTCTTGCTAAAAAATAGCTGTATATCTTTAAAAATTTTAGCCACTTAAGCCAAATGATGAAAAGGAATGGCTAGTTGCAATATAAAATATTTACTTTTCTACTGGCTAATGACAATACAGTTTCCTTTTTAAAATAATAAACTAATCTATGAAAAGCAAATCTTTCATCAGACATGACTTTTTTCTTCCATCAACTTCACAAGTTACACTTTTCCAGAAACTACTGACTGATCAATATTGCCAATTAGTTCATTTGAAAATCTTCCAAATAGAATAGTAACATAAACAGAGGATAAATTTATATTGGAAAACAGCTTTAGTACTACAATGAAGGGCAATATAAAATTTGTTTCTGTAGAACATTTATGTTACTCCATGAAATCCTAGCAAGTATGATTTCTAAACAGCTTGATATTTGTGCTGCAAAAATGCAAATACACATAACAACCTGGTCATATAATCACGCAGATAATGATAAATTAAAGGGTAACAGAAGGTTACAAGGGAGGTGTTCTATGAAAGGATATAGAAATCAAATGAAGGTATGCAAATATATCAGACCATCTATTGGGAACTGGTCTGACTTTAAATGCTGTGCCTCTGTGGTGATTTTAGAAACAATCTGATAAGTTGAGAAACTGCAAGAACACACAGTGCTCAGTCTGAAGCACAGTTTGGGATAACTGTACAAACACAAAAGTCAATGTCCACCTAATCAAGATGATTTTGAATCACTGAAGAAATTAACCTATAATGTTACAAGTGTATACATGCTTTTCACAGAAGAAAAATATAATTGTGACATAATTGGACATGTACTTACTACTTAAGGCGCCATTAACCACTTGGACCTTATTGTTTAATGGTGTATAATTAGAATTTTGCTCCCCAGGACTCGAAATCCCAGCATCCTATTTATGTGTTTACCTATGTCCTTACGTACAGAGGATATATTTTGATGTAGCCCTGCCCTCTGGTTCTCTTTTTCCAGAGAATGTAGTTTGCAGCGGTTGGGTAAGTACCAGGCAGGAGAATTTCACTCACGTGGTTTTTATTCAGGCTTTTAATTTTGTTCTTTTATTTTTTCTACAAGTAATTATTAATAAACTTTATCAAATATAACACTTGGAATTATTGGATATTAAATTTAATCTTACAATGGAAATAACTAAGTAATCTTGACTACACTAATAAAGATAACATAAAGCTTTTTTTGGTTTTTAATTCTGAATAATAACTAATATTACTGAAACAGCAGCATTAGAACAGAGAACCTGTTCTAAGTCAGGAATACTTCTTTCAAGTTCTGTCTGAAAGAAACACTGGGCAAAACTCTGGACAAGTTGTTTAAACTATACAAGTACCTCAGATAACCATAACTTTAAGGTGTTATTAACAAACATTTCCAAGAACTTATAAATGCCAGGTACTATGCTGAGCCCAGGAGATGTCAAGAAAAGCAATAAGAAAAGTACATTCAAATAGAGAAGACAAAAAGCAAGTAACTAGGTGATACAAGATAAACACAGACTGGATGGGAGTTGCTAGGCCATAACTGTTAGAGATAGTTTCCTCATGAAGATGTCTGTATATCAGTGAAACCACAGACCTGTGTAAAAAACAAAAACCAAAAAAAACAAAACTTAATAGCAACAATATTATCTTCCAGAATTTGTTTCTAATAACTTGTTCTTCTAGTCTCAGTCCACAGGGGATATAGCAAGCATCCTAGTAATCCAAGCCATAAACTAAGCACTGGCTTTTCTCTTCTCAAAGTGTAAATAATGTCCTGTTTTGGTTTCTTATCAAAAACAGTGGGACAACAGCCTTAGGTCTTGTTTCAAGGGGGAGGAGGAGAGAGAGAACTTTCCATTATCTGACCTTTATCTACCAATCTGAGGAAATAATTCCCAAATTTTATTTCTAATAGGGAGCTCTAGAAAACAGTATCATGTAGGTTTTAGAAAGGATCATACACTTCAGACTAACCATGAAACCAAGAAACTCCAGGCTTGAGATAGTGATTTTCTACAAGAGTTGTGATATTCATTCTGAGCATTAAATATGAATATTTAAAGAGGCTAATTTATCATGCAAAATATTTTGGAAACTGCCTGTGGTCTTGGCTATAAAGTTGATGGTCTACAAATGCGTATCTTAAGAGTTACTCTTATAAGTGATTTTCAGAAAATCTAAAATTTTTAACAGATAATAAAAATATAAGGTCTATAAATATTTTAGGAAGCAACAGTAAGATATAAAGAAAATATACAGAGTTTATAGAAAAGAAATAGATTAAATAAATTATCTGCATGTTAGGTTTACTTATTGGCTGTGGGGTACAAATAAAAGAATTGAAGCTAAGGCAAGCTGGAAGAAAAAAGTGAGCATTTTCTTGACTATACTTATTACATTTTAAAAATGATGTCCTTTATCTGCATTCCTTGGGACTAAGTAGGTTATGGACAGAGACCAAAGAAAATACATTTATCCATGATTTTCCCTTCTCTGTAGCAGTCATCTCTTGCTTTTGTTCTGGATGAATGTTTCGGTCAACTGTTCTGAGTTTCTGTATTGTCTCCTCCATCTCTAACCCCTTTTTAACTACCGCCTCATCTTTGCTTCTCAGATTTACATATTTTTTGTGTGTGTTTCTCTACATAGGTTTTACTTGTCTATTCCTTTAGAGACAAGCAGAGTGGAAATTAAAAGAAGGCAACAAGTGGTACTTTCAGATGCAGAATAGTTCCAATTAAATGAACGACCACAGGGTTAATACAGGGTTGAGATTATGAAGAGAGGGAAGGACAAATTTGGGAATAAATGAATTAGGGAGTTTTGAGAGACCGGAGTTATATGTCAAAAGTGAAGAATAGGTTTAATCCTAGTGAAGTGTTCTAAAAGGAAGACACTCAGTAAGTCATGGACAGAGACTGAAATTTTAGCCTATATATTTTGAAAGGCTACAAAGTTTCAGGTATTGATGAGAAAGGGTAAAGATATCAGATGAGGAAATTGAGGCCTGGGGAGCTTTATGTGACTTGCTCAAGATTAACATCACAAGTTTAGGAACTGAGTAAAAGTACCCTATGTCAATAAACTGGAAAATGAGGGGACTGGTCTTCAGTTGAGGAATGCTAAATAAGCTGTGGTATATGATGGTGATGTTATACTATTGTTCTGAAAGAAATGATAATCATAATGATTTCAGAAAGAACAGGAAAAACCTACATAAATTGATATAGAGGGAAAGAAGCAGAACCAGAACATTGTACCCAATAATGGCAATATTGTGGGATGATCAACTGTGATAGACTTAGCTACTCTCATCAATACAAAAAAGAAAACTTTTGAAGTTGGAAAGAGGATCATAGCATACTATGGTTTTTGGTTTTATTTTGGGGTTTTGTTGTATTTAATAGCTATGAGCAAATTGGAAATATGTTTTGCATGATAACATTTGTATAACCCAGATCAAATTGCTTACCAACTGTTATCAGCTCTGGAAAGGGGGAGGGAAGAAAGGAAGGGAGACAATTTGGATAATATAACGTCAGAATATAACTTACATGTAATTGATAAAATAAGATATCTTTACAAAAAATAAAATACCCCACACTCCCTCTTGAATCAGGGTTGGGAGGGGAGGGATGGAGGGAAGGAGAGAGGGAGGGAGGGGGAGAGAGAGAGCACGAGAGAGAGCTTTTCAAATCTAAATCTAGATATGGAGCTTGAGGAGCCTTCCCCATGAAGATAGGCTGATGGAACTGAGAAGGTCTGTCCTGGAGAAAAGAAGATTTAGGGAGGACAAGGATAGCTGTCTTTTGTATTTGAAAGGTTGTTACAGAGGCAACAGGCTTGTTCTTCCTGGTTCCATAGGATAGAACTAAGGGTAATAGAAGTTGCAATAAGGAGTATTTAGTGTTAAAGAAAAACTTTCTAAGAGCCAGAGCTATTAAAAAATGGAACAGGCTATCTTGTGAAGTAGTGAGTTCTTTTTTCCCACAGATCCTTAGACAAAGGATTGGCTGACCACTTATCAGGAGAGTTTTAGAGAAGATTTTTGTTCTTATATAGGCTGAACTAATAGGGTTCTGAGAGGCTATGATTTTCTGAAATCGCATTTCCTCTTTCATGGAAATCAGCATCACTCAACAAACTCATCAATTTTTAGGAAAAATTAGAATAGACTATAATTAGAATTTTCCACCCCCAAACTCTAAATCCCAGCATCCCATTTACATGTTTACCTATGTCCTTACATAGGGAAAATAGAAGTTTTGTGTAGCTCCGCCCTCTTGCTCTCTTTTCCCCTAATCAGTTGGGAAAGCTGACTTTATGCCAGGCAGGAGAATCTACACTCTCTTTTTGTTAGATAATTAGGTCTGAAATTCTATTTCTTTTATTTTCTTTTCTTTCTACTTCAAGTGATTATTAATATACTTTATAAAATATAATATTTGGAATTATTGGATATTTTAATCTTATAAGACTGAGAAAGGCAAACTAAAGTAAACAAAAGTAAAGAAAAATGAGTTTTAAAGATCTACTGTAACACATGACTTCTTTATGGGAGAAACAGTAGAAATGTTTAGAGTTTATTTTTAGATACTAATTACTCATCTATATAACACATTAGTTTCTTAAGTGAACAAAAGTACAACAAGAATTAATAAATTTCCATGGAAAGCTTTCTGTAATTGGAAAAAAGATAATTATACGAAAGCTATTTTATTTTTCATATACTGACATTATTTTCCTAAAAATATTAATAGATTTCTGATAGCTTCTATTTCATGTGATAAAATTTAGCTTATTTTTAATGCCATTTCAATTAGCTGAAAAGTATAGTGTTCTAGGCTATGTTGTGTGTCAATAATGCTAATTTCATAATTCCTCTATCTTGCTCCAATGAATGGGCAAGAAGTTTAAGTAAAACGACAAAATAAGATTAATGAGGAAAATATTAAAAGAACGAATAGCAAAAATGGGGTATTTGGGCATAATTTTAAAAATTATCAAAGTGCAAAAGACTCATCATTGTTGTTTTTTTGTAGTTTTTTATGTAAAATTCCAAATATCTAAATAATAGGAAACATAAAACATGATTTTCATATTCTATTAAATTTATTACTATTCTTTTCAGAAAGACCAGTTGAAATGAAAAAGACCTCAATCTAAACAAAAAAATCATGAAATGGGAGTAATGAAAATTTAAAATGTATGTGAACTTTCCTGTTCCAATTCATGAACAGCAAATAATATTGAGCTATTATAATCTAAGTAGATATAGTATAATGCTAATAAGGCTATATGCACCAACTGTACCCTCCCATGCCTCAACTTTGCAATCTTCTTTCCATCCTGGCTAATTAACTAAAATTGCTCTAAGGACATCAATGAACAATTTATTGACAAATACAGAATCTTTTCTTCATTTTTATCATTTTTGCCTTCTTTTTGGCATGACAGTGCTGAATGCCTCCTCTCAATTGCATTAAACCAGAAATGACTGTATCTAGAGATGTCTCTTGGAAGGTTAACTAATTTGTTAAATAGATGAGTAATCAGTTTAAAGAACCTGACCTATATTTAGAGGCTATGTGGGTGGTTATGGACTAGTATAACTTGTGAATAACAAAGTCTGATCCTCAGCGAGGTTCTTGAAAAGTGTAGCATTCAGTTAATTCAATAAGCATTTATTAAGCATCTGCTATGTCTCAGACACACAGCTCAACTAGAAGTGGGGGATAGAAAGACTAAAGGAAAACAATCTCTGCTTACAGACTTTCCGTTTTACCGAGTGGTGAATATGTGCAAAATATGGAGCATTAGGTAATGCTAGAGAGTATGGAGGCAAAGAGTGCTAATGCATGAGGGTATAAAGATGGGTTGAAGGAAAGTTGTAGAAGACTTTAAACACCTAAAGAATTTATAACTAATTCTAGAGATAATGGAAAGCCATTAGAGCCTACCTAGGAGGGGAAAATGATAAGACCTAATATTAAGGAATATCATTTGGAAAAATGTGTGGAGGAAGGATTAGAAATGGGGAAGGATGTGAGTCAGGGAGACTAGTTAGGAAACTACTGCAATAAATCCAGGCAAGAGACAAAGAAGGCCTTAATTATGGTGGTATGTGATGGGAGGGATGGGAATGGACACTAGGCAAATGGCTATGTGGTATGAGAGTGAGGAGTTAAGGATGACAATCAGGAGGAATGGCAGCACATTTGAAAGATAAACATATGAGCCACACAAACAACAGAGAAAGAGAAAAAAGATATATATGTATATATGAATAACCATTAAATAACAATGACAAAAACATCAGTGAAAGAGATGAAGGGTTGAAGGTCAATGAGACTGGTTCTCACTTTCTGGGGGTACTTTACTAGCTAACTTGCCTCATATATAATCCTATGAAATGGATATTCAAATTGTCCCTCTTGCTTCTGCAAAAGGATTTTTTTATTCCTTTTGTCCATTTTGAGTTACTCAATCAAGAACTAAAAGTACCCCTTAGTATGTTACTAAGAGTTCACAAGTCACTTACAAAAAAAAAAAAATGCACACTTCCCCCCAGTCCCTCCAAGACCACAAGCACCCTCCCAGGCAGTGCTAGACAAATTGGTAGGTTGTGATTGCTTCCTGTGAAGTAGGAGAGAGACAGGAAGTGACGTGGAAAAAGGGCTATAAAAGATGAGACCAAGGTCTCTCTAATTGGTACTTTGGTAGGACACTCTCTTCAGCATGAGCTCTGATGAAGACTCTTGGCAGTTTTGGCCTTGTGAGCTGAAGATTCTGTGTTTTTCAGCATCTCCTGGCTCTTCGGATTTCAGCTTTCTGATTAGGACCTTGGATTCTGGTAAGATTCACTTTCAGATTTGCATTCACTGTCTGGAAGTACTACGATTAAAACTTATGGGTATTTGTAGCTAGGTGATATTTTCTGCTTCTTTCCTATATTTTCCAATTTAATATCTCTACCTTGCTGTAAATAAAAGCAGCTAACAGTCATTCTGATTTAAGAAGTTAATTATTTTTTATAGATGGCAACCACAAAAATAATTTTAAAATTCTTATATTTGTCAAACCCATTTTTAATTATCACATTTCCATTCTCATTCTTAGGTCTACAGTTATCAAATAACAAAAAACAAACAAAAAGGAAACAAACAAAAAACCCCAAACTTTATTACTTGACATCACATTACAATAGGCTTCTGATCTGATGTCGCTATCACCAGGCTTGATTCTGTCCAATATTGTCTTAAAACTTAAGCCTAATTCATCTTCTGAAAGTATTATGATCATATTGTTCCTATGCTCCCAAATCTCAAATTTTAAAACATTTCGATACTTTGCTATCTTATCTCAATGTGAGTTTTTGATCCAACAACACATATGGTGACTCATCTATGTCTACCAACCCATGGGTTCCTAACCCTCTTTTCCCATAAATCCTCTAAAGGAAATTAATTTAGTATGTTCGAGGCTTTCCTCTAGTTCTGTTGCCATTACACAAATAAACAATTGAGTATGTGGGATGTCCAATGTTTAGCCTATAATTCTGCTACCAATCTACTTCTAAAGTTTTCTAACTTAAAAAAAAAAAGGGGGGGGGGCCTGGGTAGCTCAGTGGATTGAGAGCCAGACCCAGAGATGGGAGGTCCTGGGTTCAAATCTGGGCTCAGACACTTCCTAGTTTTGTGACCTGGGCAAGTCACTTAACCCGCATTGCCTTGCCCTTACCACTCTTCGGCCTTGGAACCAATACACAGTATTGATTCCAAGATGGAAGGAAAGGGTTAAAAACAAACAAACAGAAAAAAACACCTCTATATAATTAATTTATAAGACATTCCAGTTTGCTTGTGTACCACTCCATTGCCTTTTAATTGAACCTCAACTTTAATTCTTTGGAAAATGGCATTCCATAATGCATACCCATAGAGCAATGATGGTGAACCTTTTAGAGAGGGAGTGCTGGGTCCTGCCCCCCTATACACCTACCAGAGTGCCAGGGCTTGCCCTGCTCCCCCATCCCACACAGTGGAGGGAGAAAGTGCACCCATTGGGCTGCTGGGTAGAGGAGTGGGTGAAGTGAAGAATGTCCTCAATGAGTATAGAGATGGGAAGGGGAGTGGCCTGAGCACTCTGTTCCCCTCTAGATCTGCAGCGTGTGAGTTGCCCACCTTACATCCGTGTGCTCCAATTTGGCTGTTGGGCAGAGGGATGGGTGATATGAAAAAATGTCATCAGGCACAGTGGAGGGGGGGAAGGGAACAGCTCCCTCCAAGTCCCTCTGCCTTTCTAGTAAACAAACTGAGGAGTGGGGGGAGAAGGTGGCTAGTTACGTGCCCAGAGAGAGTGCACTGTGTGCCACCTTTGGCACCCATGCCATAGATTTGCTATCACTGTCATTGAGTATCACTGGAATTACACAATGTTTAAACAGATCAGCCTTTTTTTTTCCCCAGGGAAAAAGTTGACATCACTAAAATCACTGCACAATTTTCCAAAATCAATCCGGCTATTTTTTTCCTCCTGTTCAGCCCAGTGCACTGTCTATATATGTTGTTTAAGATATAGGTACTGCTAGAGCGGCAAAATTGCTCATTTAACTGTGTGTGTGTCTGCAAAACAGATATATTTCATACACATGATTTTTCTTTCTTTTTTCTTTTAAACATTATATTATTTGGTTATTTCCAAACATTATTCATTGGAAACAAAGATCATTTTCTTTTCCTCCCCCCCACCCCCTTCCCACCACCTCTCCAATAGCCGACACACGATTCCATTGGTATCACATGTGTTCGTGGACATTTCCATGTTATTGGTATTTGCATTAGAGTGTTCATTTAGAGTCTCTCCTCAGACATTTCCCCTTCCCCCCTGTAGTCAAGTAGTTGCTTTTCCTCAGTGGTTTTATTCCCATAGTTTATCTTCTGCTTGTGGATAGTGTTTTTTAGATCCCTGCAGATTGTTCAGGGACACTGCATTGATACTAATGGAGAATTCCATTACCTTCGATTGTACCACAGTGTATCAGTCTCTGTGTACAATGTTTTCCTGGTTATGCTCCTTTCGCTCTGCATCACTTCCTGGAGGTTGTTCCACTCTCCATGGAATTCCTCCACTTTATTATTCCTTTTAGCACAATAGTATTCCATCACCAACATATACCACAATTTGTTCAGCCATTCCCCAATTGAAGGGCATCCCCTCATTTTCCAATTTTTGGTCACCACAAAGAGTGCTGCTATGAATATTCTTGTGCAGGTCTTTTTCCTTATTATCTCTTTGGGGTACAAACCCAGCAGTGCTATGGCTGGATCAAAGGGTAGACAGTCTTTTATCGCCCTTTGGACATAGTTCCAAATTGCCCTCCAGAATGGTTGTATCAGTTCACAACCCCACCAGCAATGAATTAATGTCCCTACTTTGCCACATCCCCTCCAGCATTCACTACTTTCTATAACTGTCATGTGTAAACCTTAAAATTTCTTAGACTTATGAATGTTGGAAATTTCCCCATTGGGAAATCTCATACTGGAAAAAATTTCCTACTGATAGTAAGAACTCTATTGGAATGTGAAACCCCTTGGCATGGGAGGATCCTTCTCCTCCCTACTTAAGACTACTTTAGGACAGAAACCTTTTGCTAAACAATGGAAAGGGTTTTGACCTATGCTTAAGCATAGAACAGGAAGTTCTTTGAGTCATGATTGATTTTAGAATTGATACAATAGAGATACTTGGAATGACAGAACCAGGTCTTGGAAAATACAGTCTCCACTCTACTTAGAGTAACAGGATTTAGGAAGGGCTGCAGCAAAGATCAAGATTTAATTATTTGAGAATATGACCTTCAACAGACATGTGGAAAGCCACAGACCTCTGGGCGGTCCTGGGTTAAACTAGAGCCACCATTGGCACAGGGGAGACATCGACAGTGATTGGTAGATGTGAGAACTGAGGGGAGGGTAAACTTAGATGGTTTCCTTAGAGATAGCTGGGTCTGAGGACAGAGGGAGGAGAATTTTTTGCTCTGAGAGGTTTTGCTCTGAGCAAGGTGGCTCTGAAGGATGTAACCTCAAAATTTCTTAGACTTATAAATGTTGGAAATTTCACCATTGGGAAATTTCATACTTGAAAAATTTCCTATTGATAGTGGGTCTTGACTATTGGAATGTGAATCCCATTGGCATGGGAGGTTCCTTCTCCTTCCCTTCTTAAGATTACTTTAGGACAGAAACCTTTTGCTGAACAATGGAAAGGACTTTGACCTATGCTTAAGCATAGAACAGGAATTTCTTTGAGTCATGATTGATTTTAGAATTGATACAATGGAGATACTTGGAATCAATCTCCACCCTATTCAGTCCTAACAGGATTGAGTAAGGGCTGCAGCCTAGATCAAAATTTAATTATTTCAATCTCTACCCTACTCAGGTTAACAGGATTTAGAAAGGGCTGTAGCAAAGGATCAAAGATTTAATTATTTGAAAATATGACCTTCAACAGACATGTGCAAAGCCAGACCTCTGGGCGGTCCTGGGTTAAGCTAGAGCCTCCATTGGCACAGGGAAATTGATGGACAGGTGATTGGTAGATGTGAGGACTGAGGGGAGGGAACTTGGATGGTTTCCTTAAGGATAGGGGGGTCTGAAGACTGGAGGTGGTGGTTGAGAAGTTGGTCGGAGTGGTTGGTGTGTGCTCTGAGAAGCTTGCTCTGAAGGAAGCTGAAGGTGGGGGCCTCTGAGACTGTTTCTCCATTTTGGTCACGTGAGTAATAGGGACTGATCTCTTTTCTTTGCCCCAGCTATCTAAGGGCTTGGGCCTTTTGGCCCAGCCTAAACAGAAGGGGTATTTAAGCCCTATTCCCTTCTCTCCCTTTTTCTCTCTCTCTATCTCTAATTCCTTTCTTCCTCCTATTGTAATTAAACTCCATAAAAGATTGACTGCTGACTTGAGTTTTCATTTAGGAATTACATAGCTGAATTCCTTGGTGACCTTAATTTAATATATATCAGCCTTTTAAAAGTGATTTCCTTGTCACAAGGAGGACTGAGGAGGTTGCTCTGTGGGAGGACCAGGAGAGAAGGCTGGCTCTGAAGGAGGAGAATTCTCTGGAAACATTTCTTGAAAGGAGGCTCTCTTGAAGGTGGAGCCTGAGGTTGGCATGAGAAGCCTTACCTAGAGAGATCTTGGGTGAGTGATAAAACCAAATGACTGATTTATTCATTCTTATTCCTTTCTTACTTTCTCTCTTTTTCTATTGATTAATCAGTGTATTATAAATTAAATTTCTCTATAAAACCCAGTTGGCTTGGGCATATTCATAAATAAGGAATATATTCCCTGGCGAGCATCTTATATTTATATAAAAGCAAGACACAGTAGAAAACATATTTCAGTGGTCATTATTGATATATATATTTCCCTTGCTCCCAAACATTTTAATCATCACAGTTTATGGCTCCCACTCTCTTATCTACAACTATTTAACACTCAAAACTATTTAAAATCTAACACATGTTAGCCAATCTGCTAGGTGTGAAGTGATACTTCAGAGCTGTTTTGATTTGCATCTCTCTGATTATAAGAGATGTAGAACACTTTTTCATGTGCTTATTAATAGTTTTGATTTCTTTGGCTGAGAATTGCCTGTTCATGTCCCTTGCCCATTTATCAATTGGAGAATGGCTTGATTTTTTGTGCAATTGATTTAGCTCTTTGTAAATTTGAGTAATTAAACCTTTGTCAGAGGTTTTTATGAAGATTGTTTCCCAATTTGTTGCTTCCCTTCTGATTTTAGTTACATTGGTTTTGTTTGTACAAAAACTTTTTAATTTGATGTAGTCAAAATTGTTTATTTTACATTTTGTGAGTCTAAGTATTTCTGCTCCTGTTCCTGCCTTTTCTTCTTTCACTATTTCCTTCTACACCAATGTTTGCTTTTAAACAGTCCCCCTTGTTCCCACCCTTATTTTACTTCCCTTTCTATCCCTCTCCTTTCTTATCCCCCCCCTTATTTTCCCTGTAGTCTTTCTAAAATTAACCCCCCGCCCTCTCCCTCTCTTGTACTGCTTCCCTCCCCACCAGACCGTTTGTTACCCTTCTACTCCCCTATAGGGCGCAAATCTATTTTCTGCCCCCAAAGGATTGGATTGTTTTTCCCTCCTTGAGTCAATTTCAAAGCATGTAAAAGTTGAGAATTTCCTGTTTCCGACCTCTTT
Organism: Monodelphis domestica; assembly: GCF_027887165.1. Taxonomy (NCBI): domain Eukaryota; kingdom Metazoa; phylum Chordata; class Mammalia; order Didelphimorphia; family Didelphidae; genus Monodelphis; species Monodelphis domestica. Next base: position 288,413,372 of record NC_077231.1, read on the forward strand.
ACCCTTCCAGTGTATTGATGTTCTCCCCCCTCCCACTATGAGCTTCTTTATGACATATAAATTTACCCCCATTTGTTTCTTTTCCCATTTCTTTTAATATTAACCTATTTTAAGCTCTAGTTATATATATGTATATATATGCATACTCATGTGTGTGTATTTTGCATGCATTTATCTATATGCCTATTTATGTCTTGTCCTTTCAACCTATACAGTTTGTCACTCTTCCCTCTAAGTGTAGTTCTTTTAGCTGCCCAGGTAATAACAGTTTTTAAGAGTTACCAATGACCTCTTTTCTTATAAGGATACATATCAGTTTAACTTATTGAGTCTCTTAAAAAAATTTTTTTTGTTTTGTTTTTCTTTTCCCCCCTCTTTTTAAATTACCTTTTGATGATTCTCTTGAGTTCTGTGCTTGGACATCAAATTTTCTGCTCAGATCTGGCCTTTTCTTTATGAATTCTTGAAATTTTTCTATTTTGTTGAATGACCATACTTTCCCCTGTAAGAATATAGTCAGTTTTGCTGGGTAGTTGATTCTTGGTTGTAGACCTAGTTCTCTTGCTTTCCGGAATATCATATTCCATGCTTTTCTTTTTTTCAGTGTGGATGCAGCCAGATCCTGAGTTATCCTCACTGTGGTTCCCTGGTATCTAAATGACTTCTTCTGGCAGCTTGTAATATCTTTTCTTTGGTCTGATAGTCCTTGAATTTGGCTATAATATTCCTGGGTGTTGTCAGTGGGGGAGTAAGTACAGGAGGTGATCTGTGGATTCTATCAATCTCCATTTTTCCCTCTTGTTCTAGGATATCGGGGCAGTTTTCTTTAATAATTTCCTGTAATATAATGTCCAGGCTTTTTCTTTTGTCATGGTCTTCTGGCAGGCCAATGATTCTTAAATTGTCTCTCCTTGAATGATTTTCTAAATCCTCTGTTTTGTGAATGAGATGCTTCATATTTTCCTCAATTTTTTCATTCTTTTGGTTTTGTTTTATAGTGTCCTGCTGCCTTGTGAGGTCACTTGATTCTAGTTGTATTCTGGTTCCTAAAGACTGGATTTCATCCTTAGTTTTTTGGTCATCCTTTTCCTTTTGGTCTGATTTTCTTTGGAGGTCATCTTTCATCTGCTAAAATTTTGAGTTCTTCCAAAGCCTGTATCCAAAGCCTAAAATTTTGAGTTCTTCCAAAGCCTGTATCCAATTCACTGGGATTTCTGATTTTTTCTTTGCTGATCCCTCCCCCTGTTTCGTTCGCTCTTTGCTCATTACCTGTGCAGAAGCTGTCTATTGTAATTTCTTTCTTCTTTTTCTGTTGTTTGCTTGAGTTTACCCCTCCTTTGCTCCCCGTATTTGTCTGTGCTCTTGCTCCTCTTATTTTTTTGGGGTTTTGGGGCTGTCAGTCTCCCCTCTTGGAGCTTTGTCATATCTCTTGGTACAGTCTCTAGGGGAGGAATGTTAGCTTCCCTGTCCCCTGGAGGCTTTTGATCGGATTAAGTTCAACTGGGTTGGGCTATATGTGCTCTGAGGCCAAAGACTCCTGGAAGGCTGGGCCACCCAGGCTCTCTCCAGTTCTCTCCAGCTGCTTCTCCGCTGTCCTCAAGGTTCCCCAGTGCCTTTGCCTGCCTCCCTGAGCTCTGAGGAGTCCTGATGGGATTAGGTTCAACTGGATTGGTCTGGATGTGCCCCAAGGCAACGGTGAGACTGGAGCCAGATGGAGGGACCCAGCCATGGCCCGGTCTCTCCCTGGCTTCATCCCCGCTGGACGCTCCGAGCCCGGCGCCCGGCTGCTCATAAGGTAGACCCTCCAAATCAGCACCTTTGCCCACTCAGAGGGGGAGGGGTCCCTGGGACCTTCCCTCTGTCTTCCCCTTAGACCCGAGTATTCTCGGATTCTGGCTTTTGGGGGGCGTACCTTTTGATTTGAGTCCAGAAGGAGGGTTCCCCACCTCTGTCCTGTTGTTCAGTTTGAATTTCGGTGCCCTAGGAGCATTCAGTCTGTAATCTGTAAGGAAGGGTTTTCTGAGGTCTGAACTTTTGCTGCTTGCTAAGCCACCATCTTGACTCCGCCCCCACACATGATTTTTCTGATGAGGGATACTTAAGGCAAATATTTCTGAGTGATTATGTATTTGATGGAAAAATTCTCTAAAATATTTAGGATTCTTTGATCCAGCAATACCACTCACTAGGTTTGTAGCCCAAAGAGATAAAAAAAATGTTTGGCCAAAAAAATTTAGAGCTGTGTTCTTTGTGGTGTCAAAAAATTGGAAAATGAGGGGGTATCCCTTGACTGGGGAATGGCTAAACAAATTATGGTATATAATGGTGATGGAATACTATTGTGCTACAAGGAATGATGAACTGCTTGATTTCCATAAAAATTGGGAAGACCTCCACGAACTGATTTCACAGAGTGAAATGAGCAGAACCAGGAGAACACTGTACACAGTAACTGTTGTTTTTTCCACTTATGTAATCGTATTCATTGAGTAAATTGTTTTCCTGACTATTTATTTCACTCTATCAGTTCACGTAGATCTTACAGCACAGTAATATTAAAATACATTCACATACCACAGCTGTTTAGCCATTCACCATGTCTATGGACAGCAAACTATTTTTAATAATGGGTGTCCTTTTTCTGTTTCCTTTTCAAGGAAATTCGTAATTCTCTTGATACCCACAGAAGAAATATTATTGGGGCACAGCCATGAAGGCAATGTTTTCAATTACTTAGTAAAAGATGTAGAAATATGCTTTGGGTTAGCACATAGACTGTGAAACAATGATGAATAGATTGGTGTAGGAGATTTTGTGATCTGGTGGGAAAAGCCAGAAGAATCATTAGAGCTAGGTTCCTGTTCTATCCTAAAACCTCTGGGCCTTGGTCAAATGACACAATATCTCTGGTTCTCAGTTCCTTCTCATGCCCCAAAGAAGAGATTGGACTATATTTCTGAGAACTGTTCCAGCTTTCAATTGTATAAGCTTAAGTCTATATTCTTACTGGAATGTATTATCTATAAAGCACCTGCTAGGAAGGTTATCTTTGCTGACAAAAAAAAAAAAAATCTATGTAGCTATTGTGCCACTTATCATCTTTTTTTCCTAGAAGCAGAAACATCCACTTCCATTTTAGACTTTCTAGTTTTTGAGGTCAGTATACAGTTACTGGGCTTGAATTCAAGTACACAGGTTCTACCACTCATCAGCCATTGGAGTGTAGCCAAATCATTTAATATCTTTTGAGTTTCAGATTCTTTATCTATAAAGAAAGGGATTGTACTCATACTATCAAATAATTAAAATTCATTTATTAGGCACTTACATTATGCCAGGTAACAGGGACACAAACAATGAACCAATTCTTACTAACAAAAAGCTTATAACAGGACTTAATATAATCAGAATAAAAATAAAGAGAATAAATACAGAGTACTTAAAGAAAAGGTATTTTGGGAGGCTAAGCACTAGCAGTTTGGGGAGGATAAGGAAAGGCTTCATTCATATAAGAAGTGATTCCTGAACCACATCTTGAAGGAGGAGAGATTTTATGGGACAAAAAAGAGAAGGTAGTCTGCGCCAGGCATGGGAGACAGTCCATACAAAGATATGGAGACAGGAAATGGAGTGTTTTGTGTGAGGAACAGAGAGAAAGTCAGCTTGGCTATGTTGAAGGAAGAGAATGAAAAATGAGGCTGGAAAGATAGGTTAGGCAAGTTTGTAAAGGGCTTTAAAAGCTAAATAACTTATTAATTTGCTTCTAGAGATATTAGGAAGCTACTAGAGTTTACTGAGTAGGGTAGTAATATGGTTAGAGCTATGTTGAGGAGAATCACTTTGGTAGCAATGGGGCTGAGAGAATAAAGTAGGAATAGAATTGCATCTAGGCACATGTAGCAATAATTTAGGTAGGAGAAACTAAAATTAATGCTATGTAAAAACATGCAGCAGTAGAAACAGCAAAATATAGCAAATAACTGGATGTATGGCATGAAGGACACTGAGACCTTGAGTACAGCATCAAGATTTCTCAAATAATGGTGATACCTATGCTAGGAATAAGGAAGACTGGAAGAATGAGTTTGAGGAGGAAGTTAATGAGTTAATTTTGAACTTTAGAGGTTGAAACAATACTGGGTTACCTAGGTAGAAATGTCCAATAAGCAACTAGTAATGTAGGATTGAAGCTAAGGGGAGAAATGGGGTTGGATATATATCTCTGGGAGTCATAAGCATAGAATTGATAATTAAACTCATGGGAACTACAAGGTCCTCGAGAGAGAGAATAAAAAGAGGAGGAAGCCTAGGAAAGAGCCTTGGGGAAACACTGATGACACCATAGGTATCATGATTTGGATAATGAGCCAGCCAAGGAAACCGAGTTAAAAGGTAAGAGGAGAGTCAGGAGAGAATGTCAGAAAAAGCCTGGAGAACAGGGTAGCCAGGATGAGAGGGTGCTAATAATATTATATATACACACACATATACATAGATATTTATTTATGTATGTAAAATGTGTATGTTTGTATGTGTGTATGAGTTGTAAAGCTGGGTATTTTTTTTTTACTTCAATGAATCTGTGATCTCTTAAGAGCGCATATGACAACCCAAATACAATTCTTATCCTCTTTAACACTGTCCATATCTTCCAAAAAATTCCCTCTATAAGCCTGTGTGAAACATTTTTCTTTCATCTATTTTTTTAATTGCCACAGGTGATTAACCATATCATATGTGGGGTGTCCATTTGTTATCTCGGTCTGACCATATGATGACCTCACTTTTTTCAGGCCACATAAAATAATATTTCATATCAATTTACAATTGTTTACAATTTATAGGTGAGAATAAGCTGCAGCCTACTTATATCTATCATATACTCTGTTTTGCTGAACTGTTTTTTTCTCAGTTTATTTTGAAATCTTTGATGTAGGTGACAGAAAATATATTCTGAATGTGATATAAAAAAAAACAAAATATCAATAAAAACATACTTTGGAAACAATGCGTTAACTTGAAATTTCTATTCAATTTCTCAATACACTTCCCATTAATTATATGGACAAATCATTGCTCCTTTTCGGTGCCTTATATATTTTGCAATAGACAATATATGCACTGATAACTAAGAATTTGACAACAGAACTCTAAAAGGCCATTTGGTATACTTCCTATGTGAACTGTAAATTGAATTTTTAGTGAGTGGCCTTTTTTTTTTTTTGGTGTGGATTTTGTGGAGAAGAAAAAAAAATCAATTCAGAAAAATAGTCCAATACACTGATGTATATTACTGCTAACACTCAATCTAAAGGAATCCAAAGCACATTTTTTCAACATCTCTTTTCTAATGAGAACATCAAATCATACAACACCCAAATCTTGGGGGGAAAAAAAAATTCAAAATTTTAGGGAATCCAAAGATCAATAAAATCACTCCAAATGTAGTGAATCCAGTAATCAAAAATTTAAAATGTTTTTTTAAAAAAAATCTTCCTTTTCACATGTGTCTCTTCTGCTCCTCCCTGAATCTACAGATATTCTTGGGATATTTCACCTTAAGAGTACCAGGCCAAGTTTTTGGGAAACTTGGGTTTGTTTTTTGTTTTTTCATTTTTGGCTCTGCTGCCTTTCTCTCGTCTTGTGTTGTAATATAATACCTGTAACTGTCTATCTTCTTCAGGAGAGTATGCTCATTAAACAGCTAGTTGCCAGGTCTTTAACTGAAAAGAATATTCAGTATTAGATGACTAAGATAATTTGGGGACTTCTCACTGTGGTGTGGAGTCTAAGGATTACTAAAAACAGTGGAATAAACCCAGACCAAATGGCATACCCCAAGAAGGGAATAGAATGGGAACCGAAATGATTGATCTCTCCAAGAAGGATTTAAGGGAAAAACATGAATAAAAGTCACAAATCGTAACCAGAATTCTATGGGATTACAATCCATGCTGGAGTATCCACATAGATGAGATCAAAGACCTATTTTAGAAAGCTGATCTGATGTATACTCAAATAGAATTGAGAAAAAGCATTATTTATATTAAATAAGAAAAATGATACATTCTTTCCTGACAAATTAACACAATTTAGAAAAACCATTCTTCAATACATCAAAACAGCAATGTCATAAGCAGCTTGTTTGCTACCAATGTAGCATGGAAGAAAGAATAAGAGAAAGTGGGAAAGCAGATGGAAGAGGATCATGAAAGTTGGGCAAAAATGTGCCGTTGTGCTAGAAAGTAGGAGAGGGCAAGAGAAAGCTTTAAAACAAGGTACCCCAGAATAGTGAAAAGAGAAGGTCTCCTGGCCTTCAGCACACCCTCTTTCCCACAGTGGCAGGCCACTCCAAACTCTGCACAGTACTTAATGTCAAAACTGCTAAAGCTATCTACCAACTCTGCTCAGTGGAAAGTCTATCTCCTTTATAATTCTAAGTTTTTAGAGACTAATGAAGAATTATACTCATAAAATGCATTTCTCTTTTATTTGTTATCTTATTTCTTGCCTTTTAATCTAGCTCTCTAGAAACTCACTTTTTGCAAAAAAAAAAAAAAGCGAAATGGTTCCTATTGCCTTGGCTTTCAGTGTACTAGAAATTGCTCAATCCTTTTTTCAACCACGAAGTTTTACAATACACTTCTTAGAGAACCTGAAGTTTAAAAAAAAATATATCTTTGCTCTTCTTTACAGGCTAGGTTATATGCAAGTTGGATAAGCCATTTCAGTTTCTCTAGGCCCCAGTTTCATCAAAACAGTTGGAACAAGGTCCAATACTTTTTTTTTATTCTAGAATTATAGGAACCTAAGCTTATGAAATAGAAATTATTAAATAGATTCACCACAGAAATACCACCATAATTGCTATGATTATAGCAAATGACAGAAGTCATTTTAAATACACAAGAGCATGAGAAATGCCATACTAGGTCCTATAATTAGCTAGTAACAAAAAGGGGTAGTTTTCACAGAAATATATTAAATCCTGCCTCTTTCAAAGTAGAAGACTGTCTCTTAGGATACATGAAGAACTAAAGTGGAGAATCAGAAGACTTAGGGGTTCATATCCTGAAGTCAGTTGAATATCATCTGTTTGGTATCATGAGGTAACTTCCCACCTCTTTGAGCCTCAGTTGTCTATAAATGCAGGGGGGTGGATTACATAACCTCTGAGGTCTTTATTTGCTCCAAACCTTTGATCTGACACCCTCAAGCTACCTTATATCTAACTACTTCCTATTTTGTTTGCTTTATAGTTATTCTGTATATGTAGATTCATGTCTTCTTATACATATATACATGTATTACATAAACACACATACATATCTCCTATTAGAATGTAAATTCCTTAAGAGTAAGGATTGTATCTAATAAATAAGACTAGAAGCTGGTACTATGAAAAAACAAACAAAATAGACAAAGTACTGGTCAATCTAATTAAAAAAAGGAAAGAAGAAAAGCAAATTAACAGCATTAAAGATGAAAAGGGGGACATCACCTCCAATGAAGAGGAAATTAAGGCAATCATTAAAAATTACTTTGCCCAATTATATGGCAATAAATACACCAATCTAGGCTGTGTGGACAAATATATACAAAAATATAAACTGCCTAAACTAACAGAAAAAGAAATAGAATTCTTAAATAATCCCATATCAGAAAATGAAATCCAACAGGCCATCAAAGAACTCCCTAAGAAAAAATCCCCAGGGCCTGATGGATTCACAAGTGAATTCTATCAAACATTCAAAGAACAGTTAATCCCAATACTATACAAACTATTTGACATAATAAGCAAAGATGAAGTTCTACCAAACTCCTTTTATGACACAAACATGGTACTGATTCCAAAACCAGGCAGGTCAAAAACAGAGGAAAAAAAATTATAAACCAATCTCCCTAATGAATATAGATGCAAAAATATTAAATAGGATACTAGCAAAAAGACTCCAGCAAGCCATCACAAGGGTCATCCACCATGATCAAGTAGGATTTATACCAGGGATACAGGGCTGGTTCAATATTAGGAAAACCATCCACATAACTGACCATATCAACAAGCAAACCAACAAAAAACATATGATTAGTTCAATAGACGCAGAAAAAGCCTTTGATAAAATACAACACCCATTCCTATTAAAAACACTAGAAAACAAAGGAAAAGAAGGATCGTTCCTAAAAATAATAAACAGTATATATCTAAAACCATCAGTTCACATCATCTGCAATGGGGATAAACTAGATGCATTCCCAATAAGATCAGGAGTGAAACAAGGATGCCCATTATCACCTCTACTAATTGACATTGTACTAGAAACTCCAGCAGTAGCAATTAGAGAAGAAAAAGAAATTGAAGGCATTAAAATAGGCAAGGAGGAGACCAAGTTATCGCTCTTTGCGGATGACATGAGGTCTACTTAAAGAATCCTAGAGATTCAACCAAAAAGCTAATCGAAATAATCAACAACTTTAGCAAAATTGTTTTTTTGCAGGATACAAAATAAACCCGCATAAGCCATCAGCATTTCTATATATCTCCAATGCAGCTCAGCAGCAAAAACTAGAAAGGGAAATCCCATTCAAAATCACCTTAGACAAAATAAAATACTGAGGAATCTATCTCCCGAGACAAACACAGGAACTATATGAACACAACTACAAAACACTCTCAACACAACTAAAACTAGACTTGAACAATTGGAAGAACATTAACTGCTCATGGGTAGGACAAGCCAATATAATAAAAATTAACATCCTACCCAAACTTATTTATCTATTTAGTGCCATACCCATTGAACTTCCAAAAAATGTCTTTACTGATTGAGAAAAAAACCATAACAAAGTTCATTTGGAAGAACAAAGGATCAAGGATATCCCAGGGAAATAATGGGAAAAAAAATACAAAGGAAGGGAGCCTTGCAGTCCCAGATCTCAAACTATATTACAAAGCAGCAGTCATCAAAACAATTTGGTACTGGCTAAGAGACAGAAAGGAGGATCAGTGGAATAGACTTGGGGCAAATGACTTCAGCAAGACAGTATGATAAACCCAAAAATCCCAGCTCTTGGGACAAAAATCCACTATTCGATAAAAACTGCTGGGAAAATTGGAAGAGAGTGTGGGAGAGACTAGGAATAGATCAATACCTCACACCCTACACCAAGATAAATTCAAAATGGGTGAGTGACTTAAACATAAAGAAGGAAACCATAAGTAAATTGGATAAACACAGAATAGTATACATGTCAGACCTTTGGGAGGGGAAAGACTTTAAAACCAAGCAAGACATAGAAAGAATCACAAAATGAAAAACCTCTGACAAAGGTTTAATTACTCAAATTTACAAAGAGCTAAATCAATTGCACAAAAAAATCAAGCCATTCTCCAATTGATAAATGGGCAAGGGACATGAATAGGCAGTTTTCAGCCAAAGAAATCAAAACTATTAATAAGCACATGAAAAAGTGTTCTGCATCTCTTATAATCAGAGAGATGCAAATCAAAACAGCTCTGAGGTATCACCTCACACCTAGCAGATTGGCTAACATGACAGTTATAGAAAGTAGTGAATGCTGGAGGGGATGTGGCAAAGTAGGGACATTAATTCATTGCTGGTGGGGTTGTGAATTGATCCAACCATTCTGGAGGGCAATTTGGAACTATGCCAAAGGGCAATAAAAGACTGTCTGCCCTTTGATCCAGCCATAGCACTGCTGGGTTTGTACCCCAAAGAGATAATAAGGAAAAAGACTTGTTACAAGAATATTCATAGCAGCACTCTTTGTGGTGGCCAAAAATTGGAAATTGAGGGGATTCCCTTCAATTGGGGAATGGCTGAACAAATTGTAGTATATGTTGGTGATGGAATACTATTGTGCTAAAAGGAATAATAAAGTGGAGGAATTCCATGTGAACTGGAACAACCTCCAGGAAGTGATGCAGAGCGAAAGGAGCAGAACCAGGAAAACATTGTACACAGAGACTGATACACTGTGGTACAATCGAATGTAATGGAATTCTCCAATAGTATCAATGCAATGTCCCTGAACAATCTGTAGGAATCTAGGAGAAAAACACTATCCACAAGCAGAGGATAAACTGTGGGAGTAAAAACACCGATGAAAAGCAACTGCTTGACTACAGGAGTTAAGGGGACATGTCTGAGGAGAGACTCTAAATAAACATTCTAATGCAAATACCAACAACATGGAAATGGGTTCGAATCAAGAACACATGTGATACCCAGTGGAATCACATGTTGGCTATGGGGGGGTGGGGGGGAGGGAAAAGAAAATGATCTTTGTTTCTAATGAATAATGTTTAGAAATGACCAAATATAATATTGTTAAAAAAAAAGAGTAAGGATTGTTTCAAATTTGTTGCATTTGTATGCCCAGTCTAGTACAGTACTTGACACATAATAGGCCTTTAATAAATACTTGTTGATTACACATATAGTATATAGGTATCAAAAAAAGTAAATTAGACATCTTAATGCAAAGAGGCAAATTTGATTTTGTACCATTGAAACTGTGGAAATGAATCTAAGAAGGGAATATGGCTCATGCAAAACAAAACAAAACATGCCTGAAGGGTAGGAGAGTCCTGGAAAGCACTGTACAGAAAGATATACTTATTTAAGGAAATTCTAAAAGCAGAGAGAACAATCTTTAAGGTCATGAAGTCTTTGTCTTTTTTTATGTCCTGGACCACTTTGGCAGGATCTGGTGAAGGTTATGCACCCCTCCTCAGAATCCTATTTTAATGTGAATAAAAATAAAACATACTGGATTAAAGTGGAAACAAAATATAAAAAAAAAATAGTTATCTAAAGTTTTTTTTTAAGTTCATGAATCCAAAATTCCCTGCTTCCAGTAAATATCAATGGAAGGCAGAAAGAGAAACAATATTATCATCAGAATACTCTATAGATTTCCTTCAATGGAAAGATGAAATCATCCATCTACTAGAACTTTCAAAAGAAGAGCTGCTAATAATTTTATCCTTCAAAACTTGAGAGAAATTTAACAGTGGGAACTACTATTGTAAACTGATTTTCACCAACAAGGAAGAAGTAATGGCATCTTTGTGGGAAAAAGACTACTTTATAATTTATGATAGAGAAGAAAATGAGGCACAATCTGGACTTGCATTCCAGGTTTTGGGAGAGTATATTTCAGAGGGTTCAGAAGAAAGAGAAGTAAAATCATATTACTCCAAATTCTATACACAGTTAACAGAAGAAGAATAAGTTTTCAATAATGTAATTCTGATGGAAATTATTTCAGTCCAGAGGAAGGAAACTTGTATAAAGCACCTACTGTGTGCCAGGCATGATGCTAAACACTTTACAGATATTATCTCATTTGTTCTTACAAAAACCCTGGGAGGTAATTTCTATTATTTCCCCATTTTACAGGTAAGAGATCTGAGGCAGAGAGAAGATGAGTGAATTTGCCAAGCATCACAGATCTAGTTACTATCATTTAAGGTCAAATTTAAACCCTTGGTCTTCTTGACTCCAGAACTAGCCCTCTATTCACTGTGTGAATTTTCTAAAGGGAGGAATGAAAATGCAAAAGTGTAAACCTTAAAATTTCTTAGACTTGTGAATGTTGGAAATTTCACCATTGGAAGGTTTCATGCTTGTAGGGAATTTCCTACTGATAGTGGGAACTCTATTGGAATGTGATCCCCATTGGCATGGGAGGTTCCTTCTCCTCCCTACTTGGGACTGCTTTAGGACAGAAACCTTTTGCTGAACAATGGAAAGGGATTTGACCTATGCTTAAACATAGAACAGGAAGTTCTTTGAGTCATGATTGATTTTAGAATTGATACAATAGAGATACTTGGAATGACAGAACCAGGTCTTGGAACTTCCAATCTCCACCCTACTCAGGGTAACAGGATTTAGGAAGGGCTGCAGCAAAGGATCAAGATTTAATTATTTGAGAATATGACCTTCAACATACATGTGCAAAGCCACAGACCTCTGGGCGGTCCTGGGTTAAGCTAGAGCCACCATTGGCACAGGGAAGACATGGACAGTGATTGGTAGATGTGAGAACCCTCCCCCTCCCCCCTCTCTCTCCTCCCCCTCCCCCTCCCCCCACCTCCTGTTTGTAATTAAAAACTCCATTAAAGGTTGACTGCTGACTTGAGTTTCATTTAGGAATTACATAGCTGAATTCCTTGGCGACCTTAAATTAATGTATATCAAGTCTTTTAAAGTGATTTCCTTGTCACAAAAGGAAATCCATGAACCAACTTGAGATTTTAAAAAGATATATATAGAGATAGATATAGATATAGATAGAACTACTATTTGCAATGAGAATGATGGCTCCAGTTTCTCCAACCTGATATAACACATTTGGATTAATTCGCTCCAATACTACACTGGCCATATTAAAAAAAAAAAAAGGCATAGATATTTAAGAGATTTAATCTTAGTCATGATTTGTCTATGTGTTAACAATTATAATTATAAAGAAACTAAAAAGTAACAATAGTAGTAGTCATTACAGGATCCTCATCAATCTCTGGGTTTAGGGTTTGAAGGGACTTTTCCATATTACTCATTTTTATAAGTGAATAATCTTATAGAACCAAAACCCCAAATCACAAACCCAAATACTCAAGCAAAAAATCATGTTTTCATCTGCATTCTTAATCCAACAGTTTTTTTTTTTGAGATGGGTAGCATTCTTTTTCCTAAGTCCCTCAAAATTGTCCTAGATCATTGTATTGCTGTTAGTAGCAAAGCCTATCACATTTCATTATTCCATAATATTTCAGTTACTGTGTACACTGTTTTCCTGGTTCTGTTCATTTCACTCTGAATTAGATCACATCTTTCCAATTCTTTTCAAAACCATCCTGTTCATCATTCTTTATAACACAATAGTATTTTTTCAACTTTATTTAATTAGATTATTTAGAATAATTTTCCATAGTTACAAGACTCAAGTTCCTTCCCTCCCCTCCCCTGCACCCCCTCCCATATATGACACACAATTCCACTGGGTTTAACATGTACCATTGATCAAGACCCATTTCCTTATTATTAGTATTTGCACTAGGGTGATATTTTAGAGTCCACTTTCCCAGTCATAGCCCCACCGACCCATGTGATCAAGTGGTGTTTTTCTTCTGTGTTTCTTTTCTCACAGTTCTTCCTCTGGATGTGGATAGTGTTCTTTCTCATATTACATATATAAAACTATCTCATATAATAGTTCTGGATCATTGCATTGCTGCTAGTAGAGAAGTCCATTACATTTGAATTTACAACAGTATAGCACAATAGTATTACATTGCAACCATATACCACATTTTGTTCAGCCATTCCCTGATTGAGGAACATCCCTTTAGTTTTCAATTCTTTATCACCACAGAAAGAAAAGCTATAAATATTTTTGTAAAAACAAGTCCTTTCACATTTTTCAGCCTGACATTTTTATCTTTGACAGTTCAGTATCTCCAATATCTTTAAAAAAGAAAATGAATATTTAATTAAGTTGCATAACCTATAAGCTAATTGTGAAAAGGAATATATTACACATTTCTTTTGTAATGCCTATTATGGCTATAGTGAGCAGATCATAGACACACCTTTATTTGCTATCAAAAAAGTACAAGCAAAATTATTATTTCCTAGAAGTATAGTCTAATTGTGGATGCATAAAAACTAGATGACTTCTTTAAAAATATCAATTTTCTTTGAATGATTTTTAAAATTCATTTCCCTCAATCAAATATTCAGTCACCTCTAACCACACAATATCTACTACATCTCTTCACTTCTCTTCATATTGCCTAGTTCAAACACTTATTAGTGCTTAATTGGTCCAGAGACATAGCTTCTTATTTTGTCTCCAATACCTCTAGGCTCTTCTTTCTTCACGTAGAAAATTCCTAAGGCACAAGTTTGACAGTGTTTCTCTGCCTCTACAGAAACTTCAGTGTCTATTGCCAATACAAATTCTCTTTGGCATTTCAAGTTCATAACAATCTGGTTCTCACCTATCTTTCTAGAATGACTTTACATACTCCCCTTCATGTACTCTATGTTCTAGCCAAATTCACTTACTTGCCATTCATCTTACATGACACATTTGATCAGACACTTCAATGATTTTCCATAGGCTATTTTCTCAATGCCTAGATAAGTGGTGTCAAACTCCAATCCTTGTAGGCTATATATTGACTTAAAAAACCACAAATTAACATTATCTATATTGCTTTCTATTTTTGCTTCTTTTGTTAAACATTTCTCAATTATGTTTTAATCTGATTCAGATCATTTTCAAGAGTTTTGGAACACAGAATAATATACATATCAGATTTTTGGGAAAGGAAAGATTTTAAAACCAACCAAGAGTTAGAAAAAAAATCACAAAATGTAAAATAAATAATTTTGATTACATCAAATTAAGAAGTTTTTGTACAAACAAAACCAATGCAACCAAAATTAGAGGGGAGGCAACAAATTAGAAATAATCTTCATAACAAAAACCTCTGACAAAGGTCTAATTACTCAAATTTATAAAGAGCTAAATCAATCGTACAAAAAATCAAGCCATTCTCCAATTGATAAATGAGCAAGGGACATGAATAGGCAGTTTTCAGCCAAAGAAATCAAAACTATTAATAAGCACATGAAAAAGTGTTCTAAATCTCTTATAATCAGAGAAATGAAAATCAAAACAACTCTGAGGTATCACCTCACACCTAGCAGACTGGCTAACATGACAGCAAAGGAAAGTAATGAATGCTGGAGGGGATGTGACAAAGTTGGGACACTAATTCATTGCTGGTGGAGTTGTGGATTGATCCAACCATTCTGGAGGGCAGTTTGGAACTAAGACCAAAGGATGCTAAAAGACTGTCTGCCCTTTGATCCAGCCATAGCACTGCTGCATTTGTACCCCAAAGAGATAATAAGGAAGACATGTACAAAAATATTCATAGCTATGCTCTTTGTGGTGGCAAAAAATGAGAAAATGAGGGGATGCCCTTCAATTGGTGAATGACTGAACAAATACAGATGTCCCACTGTTGGTGATGGAATACTGTAGAGCTTAAAGGAATAATGAACTGGAGGAATTCCATGGGAACTGGAATGACCTCCAGGAATTGATGCAGAATGAAAGGAGCAGAACCAGGAGAACATTGTACACAGAGACTGATACGTTGTGGTCCAATCGAATGTAATGGACTTCTCTCCATTAGTGGCAATGCAGTGATCCTGTACAACCCAGAGGGATGTAGAGAAAGAACACTATCCACATTCAGAGGAAAAACTGTGGGAGTAAAAACACTGAAGAAAAACAACTGCTTGATTATATGGGTTGAGGGGGATATTATTGGGGACATACTCTAAATGATTACACTAGTGCAACATCAACAACATGGAGATAGGTCTGATCAAAGACACATGTAATACCCAGTGGAATTGCGTGTCGGCTACGGGAAGGGTTGGGGGAGGGGAAGGAGGGGAAAAATATGATTCTTGTAACCAAGGAATAATGTTCTAAATTGACTAAATAAAATTTAAAATAAAAAAATAAATCTGTGTATATATATAAAAAAGAGTTTTGGCACCTTTCTCTCCTTACCCATATTAATTGGAATCCCAAGTTCCCTTCAAGATTCAGTTTAGTGTCTCCTTCTAAATATAGCCTTTTATAATGCTCCAAATTGTTCATCCTCACTCAGTAACTCTGTATATAATTTGTTTAAACAGTAACATTATTTAAAAAAAACAACAACTTTGAAAGACATTAAGAACCCTGACTGACAAACCACAATATTTCAGTGGACACATGATGGAAATATACTACCCATCTCTGGACTGAAGAGATGGGCTCAAAATAGAGAGTAACACATTTTTTGGATGTGGCCAATGTGGGAATTTGTTTTGCTTGACTACACATAATTATTACAAAGGCTTTGTTCTCTCAACTGCTGCCCTAGTAATTAAAACTGGAAGTTTCTGAAAGAAGTGGGGACAGGCATACAGTATGCAAAAAAAAAAAGGGGCAACAGGGTGGCCCAGTGAATAAAGTACTGGGCCTGATCAAAAAGACTCATCTTCCTGAGTTCAAATCTGGCTTCGAACACTTAATAGATATGTGACTTCTAGGCAAGTCAGAACCCTGTAGTTTTTTGCCTTAGTTCCTCATCTATAAAATGAGCTGGAGAAGGAAACAGCAAACATCTCCAGTATCTCTACCAAGAAAACGCCAAATGAAGTCTCTAAGAGTTGGATATGACTAAAATGACTTAAAAAAAAAAATCTTTTTAATGGATTGTGGGTTAGTCACTGAATTTTTTTTTTAAATATCCAGAAGAAGGAAAACCAGAAAGAATCACAAACAGGACAGCTTTGAAAATAAGATACTCAATTTATTATAGATCAAAAAGAAAACCAAGGTATACATGAGATATATAGTAACTCTTTTTCTGTTCTACTTAAACTTTGGGTTTAAGTTCAAAATAAAAATAAATCCTCCTCAAAGAACTAAACCCACCACCAGCAGAGTAACTTTGATTATTTCACATTATTATAAAGACAGAAGTACATTTTTTAAAATGTAATTTTCTTTCAAAAAGCAGTAATTGGAATGAATACTTCAACCTCTTGTAGTGTTTATTACAGTTAGACTGGCATATTCGTGTGGATATATTCTGATTATACTTCTGGTGCTATCTGTTCAAAAGAAACTAAAGCTTCAACCAGATAATGACTTCATTGCCATAAAGGTATCAACATTCAAAAAGTTCATATGTGACTTATATACAAAGTGAAGATTTGCTACTTAACACTTTTAAATGCAAAAATGCATTTTAAAAATAAATTAAGTATCTAAACTCTTGACAATTTGAAATGTCTGTTTCTTTAACCACAAACTACTTCTAATGTAATTTCTCCATTTGACTAAAATATGGTTTTAATATCAACACTATTTAACAAACTGAAGACAATTCTTGGAAAATGTAAGGTAAATTTTCCCAACTTACACATTATGAGGTATTTTAGAGGAAGGGAATTCTGGGAAGCAATGGAACAAGTTTTAAGTCAGGTAGATAATTCACTACTAGCACTTCCGTACTTACTTCCATTTGGCTGACAATTAGTAAACGGATAAGTAGGGGAGAGAAGGCAATACAGCCTCTCTTCCTCAGCACCAAATCAATATGTGGAGAACTTGACCAAATAACCATTTCAATCTTTTATCTAGTGATTTTCAATTTCATAAGCTCAAATTTTCAGATCCGGAAGGACTAAGTTATGTTCTAATTTTCACAGTTATGTCCCTTTTCACAAATGTCAACAGTGCAAATTCAAGCCAGTGCAGAGCAAGGAAGGAAAGTAGGGAGGGCTCTTACATTTTAAAAAGTTGACAAAGCAGCTGGGTGGTTCTGTGAATTGAGAGCCAGGACTAAAGACAGGAGGTGCTAGGTTCAAATCTAGCCCAAGACACTTCCTAGCTGAGCTATTCTGGGCAAGTCACTTAACCCCTATTGCCAAGCCCTTTACCATTCTACTGCCTTGGAATCAAGACAGTATTTATTCTAAGATGGAAAGCAAGCATTTTTTTAAAATTAAGAGGATTGATCTCTTCTGACCATGCAACCAAACATGAAGAACCAAGTCATGTGGTGAGTATTTTGTCCCCAATCTACTTTGATAAATGTTAGATGAAATAGGAACTTAGAGAATATACTTTTCATTAAAAAGAGCTTAACATACCAGATAAAATAAGTAGTTCAATAATCTCTGCATCTCCCAAATAAGCAGCTGCATGTAATGGTGTCCTCTTTTCATTGTCCTATAAGAAAGAAGGGGAGAGGGGAGAAGAGTTTTAAGCAGAAAATTCTTTTTTAATATATTTGTATAAATACAATTTAGTATATTGATTAAAAGAAAAAACCTATGTCATTAAAAGATATAGGGTAGATTTTAACCCTATGTGACATGAAGAACTTATTCCATGCCTTATTGCATAATGAACTCCTTTTAGAAACACAATAAACATATATTAGATACAAATGACTTTTAAAATTTAATACTTTCATATGTTTTCAGAATATTCTTTAAATAACATTTTCCCCAATTGCACATAAAAACAATTTTTAGCATTCAATTTTCTTTCAAGTTTTGAATTCCAAATGATCTTCCTCCTTCATACCCCCTCCCCTCCCTCAGACGGTAAGCTGATATAGATTTTACTTGTGCAATCACATTTTTCCATTTCAGTCATTTTGTAGTAGAGATCTCAAAAAAAAAAAAAAACCAAGGTAGAGAGTGAAAGATAGTATGCTTTATTCTGCATTCAAACTCTGTAAGTTCTCAGATAGCAGATGGCATTTTGCATCATGAGTCTTTGAGATTGTCTTAGGTCACTGCATTGCAGAGAATATGTCATTTACAGTTCATCAAAAAATATTGCTATCACTGTACAACATTTTTCTCATTTCGTTCACTTAGGCCACCTTCCTTCACATTTTTTCATTGATTCCCTTGATATTTCCAACACTGTTATTTTTATAGAATATCTTTTCAGACTTTGAACGTTAAATTTAATTAACATGAAGGTCAATACATCCCAGGCCCTTTGGCTACAAATACAATGTTCTTTCCACTAAACAGAACTGTTACAATTATGGAGTTGATTGTATTTTGAAAGAGGTCTATAATTCGTAAAAAAATAATTATGGGCTGCTATTATTATTGATGGACCACCTAAAGCTATGAAACATCATTAACAACTTAAAATTGTGCCAAGACTTTTGAAACAACTTATATTTTAGAAGACCATTTGTGGGAAATGCTATTATCTATTTTGTTCAAAATAATAATGAAATAAATTCCATATTAAAAACATTTTTACCAATTCAAATGGAAACGGCAAAAACATGTCAAATAAAAATAGTTTCATAATTTCAAAATTCTGAAATTCAGGCCACAAAGGATATATTAGAGAAGAGAGCAAAAATGACCATGAACTCTGGCAAGAAAGTATATTGTCATGGAGACTAATTGAATGTTTATAAAGTTCTAAAGTCAAAAAAAAGACTTACTTGCATAACTCGCTTTAAGGAATAAAAATACAATTCATGGGAAGCTTCAAGCAACCAAATAAAGCCTGAAATATCATTTGGATATATCAAAAAGTTATTTTAAAAAATAGAAAGAAAAAAAAAAAGAAATCTAAGGAAAGAGGTAAGAAACAGGAAGAATGAGAGACAAAATGAAAAGTATTAAAAACACATATTAAATATGAAGTGGCGTTTTTGATTTAGTATAGTAATTTAATTCAGCAGCACTTCTTGTAGTAGCAAAACAATGAAACTAAATGAGTACTCAATCTTGGTAAGCAAATTGCAGTATAAGATTATTATGTAATAACATTGAAGGAAAAAATTCCAATAAGAGAGTCACATAAAAAAAGATAAAAACATATATATTACTGGTCTCACTTTCAATGATTGCCAACCTACAAACCAATCCCAACCAAAAGTGAAGTTCCCAGAAATCACAATTGCGGGATAATATCTGCTTTCATCAAGTCTGTGTCTCTTAACAGTCCACAATCACTCAACTTGGTGTCTGCTCCCTCTGTAATTGGACCCCTTCCTTCTCATGACTAACTAGCTAATTCATTTTGTACTTTACCAAGGTTGGTGCTAAGAGGGACGAGTCCAGAAGTTATTATCAGACTTTCTACTTAGCTATGCAAACTCCAAGCTAAAGACCAAAAGTTCTACTTGGCTGACAGTAGCCCTCTATTTGTTCTGAGAGATGTACATAACAACAGTGGAGGGGTTTGGAGAACTTTTGTCAGTTAATGCTATAAAGATATTCTAATACAATAAAATCATACTAGACTTTATGTCTAGTATGGACATAAGGAATAATTTAACAATAATTGAAACTTGAACAGATTAGCTACAAAGATTCTGAGATTGGCTGAAAGACCTGCTAAAACAAATGATGGAAGGAGAATCAACAGCTTATAAGTCTGAAAACCTTATTAAAAGTAGTGAATATCATGAAAAAGAGAAGGGATAAAACACCTTAAAAATGCAATGATGTCACAAGAAATATTACTGTAAAGTTATTAGACCAAAAAAATGTTGAGACGAGATAACTATTATCAAAAGTAATTGACCTGGAAAACAAGAACAGAAATAATTTCATAATCACTGGGCTTCTTGAAAAGCATACCAAAAATATAGGAATCATATTACAAAAAGTCATAGATTTCCTAAAGCGTATTGGTTCTAGAAGAGTGTTAAGGGCTAGGCAATCGGGGTAAGTGACTTGTCCAGGTCATAAAACTAGGAAGTGTCTGAGGCCATATTTGAACCCAAAACCTCCCAACTCTGGGTCTGGCTCTCAATTTACTGAGCCACCTAGCTGCCTGCAAATTTCTTATTTTAATAATGAATTTCACATAAATTTTTCAAAATCATGATATATATTGTCTCCCTTCTTTTTTCCCTACCCACCAGAGTTGAAAAATAATTTAATCTGGGTTGTACATTTATTATCACACAAAACATTTCTATATTATTTATTTTTGTAAGCAAATAATCATATAGAACCAAAACCCCAAAACATATACCCAAATAGTCAAGTGATAAATCTTGTGTTTTCATTTGCATTTATACTCCAACAGTTTTTTCTCTGGGAGTGGATAGCATTCTTTTTATAAATCCTCAGAACTATCTCAGATCATTGTACAGCTGTTAGTGAAGTCTATTACATTTCATATTTCCACAATATTAGTTACTGTATACAATGTTCTTCTGGTTCTGCTTATTTCATTCTGCATCTGTTCAAGTAGGTCTTTCCAGCTTTTCTGAAATCATCCTGTTCATTTATTATAGCACAACAGTATTCCAACACCATCATATACCACAAGCCATTCCCCAATTGAGGGACAACCTTTGAGTTTCCAATATTCAGCCACCACAAAAAGAACAACAGCTATTTTTTTTAAGTCATCACAGCTTTTTATTGAGCACCTATGAGAGCAAATTAGAGGAGTGCCTTGAGCAAAAGTGAAAGTGGATGTGGTGAGTAAGGGAGAGTAAGTCAGAAGGATGAGATGGAGGAGAAAGGAGGATTTTGTGGGGAGCATGGTGATTTCTTTTACAAAGAATTAATCATTCTGATCTGTTAAAAGACCATATGTGATTTCAGGAAATTTCTTTTTAACCTAGGCACATGGATGGGGTTCCTAGACCTGGATGAGAACTTGAATGAACTTGTGAATTTTGGTAGTGGGAACATTTTTGCCTAGTCATGACTTGAGTAGGCTCAGAGCATTGGCTTTCAGTGGAGGGAGCAGAAAGTGCCCAGGGGGCAGGGCAGAATAGGGGAACACAAAAGAATCACCTGCTGGTGGTTTCTTTACTTTTGTCTTAAGGCACCACCTGAAAGAAACTTTGATTCAACACACAGGAGAAATGCAAGGGCTAAACAAAATATGAAAGATTTAGAAGCATGAAAAGATGTTTAAATTGATACAAAGCAAAGTAATCAAAACCAGAACAAAATACACAAAGACAACAACAATGTAAGAGAAAACATTTAAAGGCAACTAAACCTTATTAATAATAATTACCAATTAGTGCCTGAGAACAGATAATGATACATATCACCATCCTTTTGTAAAGAGATGGAGTACTAATGCAGAATTCAGTAAAATCTGCTAGATACTGTGTTAGTATGTATTTGTTAAAAAGGAGAGGAGGGTATTAAAAGAGTATATCACAAACCTACTGTAGTATAAAACAAAAGGACAAAAAAATGTTAAAAATAAATAAAATGCATTACCTATTTACCCTCCTACTTAATTAACCTTTTTAATAACAGTAATTATTTAATTTCCTGGGTATGTGAGTATAATGATTTATTATATAATTCTAACATAATAAAAATCTTATAATCAAATCAAACATAACTAAAATATAGGGGGGAAAATCCAACTAGAACAACAAATAGAATTTATATATTATCCTGACTTTCTTTTCCCTTAATTATTTTAAAAAGAAAACCATATTGGTTTCCTCTTTATAGGTTTTGAAGAAATAACTAGAAAATATTTAAACCATTCAAAAATTCAAAAATAAATAATTTTGCTGAGAAGTTCCTCCTTGGCAAGAAGAGATTATAAATACATTAATGCTTGCCATGAGACTTATCGCAAAGAAAATATGAGTCCATAATTTGTAGGTTTGGGAAAGTGAAACAAAAAAAATGGGTTAAATCCCAAGTTCTGCAACTAACATTTTTTTAATTCAGATTCATAAGAACATTGATTTAAAAATTTTTTTTGAAGTAGAGCTTAGAAAGTTAAAAACTATGCTTGAATGGGATCTATGATCTCATCAATGAAAGTTCCTTCCAGTGATACACATTATAACCTATCCATTTACACCAACATATTTCCTTGAAATCAGTTAGTGACAAAGCACATTGTCTGTACAACTGTCATGCCCAACTCTTACCTCAGCAAATGACTAGCTTATCTATCACGTTTTCCTTGCTTCTTTTATTTCTCATTTTTCTCTGCAATTTTTAATTGTCCATATACTGTGGCTTTCACATAGTCAGCATGTACCTCTTTGCTAATAGTAAAGTTGTTTTTTCTTTTATCACTTGATTGAGGCAAAGTAAATGAAACTATGATAATAAAGTGAAATGGATCACACGATTTCCATATTTTTTGGAGAGGGAGGGTAAAGAAAAGGAGATGTCTTAGAATAATACTATATCAAATATTATTTCAAATAAATGGATTTTAAAAAAAAACACATCTGCAAATCTTCCTTAGAAACATGGTAGAAAGGTCCATTCCAAGTACTGATACCAGTTTAAAAAAAATACAACTCCAAAGTGTTGATTCATGGACATGCCTCTCAGTGTAATCAGAATTCACTCAGAATCGTAAGGGAAAATACATCCCAGATTATCTGTAGTCAACTTCATGGAGTAGACAACTAAGCAAGGTGTTGGCTGTTTAAATGGACATTAACATGCTTACCTGTTCCTTTTTGTGTTCCTGATTATATAGTTATGTTTGCTGTCTTACTCTTTAGAAAAGGTACCTATGAGCCAGATTTAAGAAAAATATTGGAAGTTTGAAATCCAGGTCTTTCTTATTCCAGTTCATTATTGTTACAGACAAAAGAGAGGTTGTCATAAACTGTGACTGCAAAAATATGGTTTCAAGACAGTGTCTTGCGTTAAATCAAAAATAAAGTGGCCGCCATGGGAAAAATTCCCAAATATGAAATATCCAAGTCAGCTGGGTTTTATGGAGATTTTAATTAATACAACTAAAGGAATTAAGGTAAGGGAGAGAAACAAAGTAAGAGGGAAAAGTTGGAAAAAGCCTAGGCCAGCCTAGGTTTTAAGCCTTAAGTCAGTCTTTTAATCACTCACCACAAGATCCTTCCCAAGCAAGATTCTAATGTTCAGAGAGACCCTCCAGTTTAGCTCCTCAGCTCCACTAAGTTCAGCCACCCAGCCCTCCCCAGAGGCCTTTCTGACCTCCTTTTAAAGAGAATTTTCTCCTATATCACCTCCCCTAAGTTCTCACATCTACCAATCACAGTAGACATTTTCACAGGACTGACCATTCTTAATTCACATCTTCTTTAGTTCTCAACTTCTCTGGGTAGACTAAAATTTCTGAGTAAGTTCACACCTCTTTGCCCCTTGCAAGTTTGCAAGTTGCCTGACCTTTTAGTGATTAATTTGACCTTCATGGGTCCTTAGCACCCTTTTTGTATTAGATCTAAAAATAGACCTAGCTTAAGGGTTCTTGCTTCACTTTAAGTATGGGTTAAGTACTTTTTCATTGTTCAGTAAGGAGTTTTACAACTTTATCTTCCCCTAAAGTATGCTTAAGTATGGGTGGAGTAATGTTAAGAATTCTCACATTCCTGATCAAGTACCTTCATTGTTTAAAATGGGGAATGGTCTTAACCAAATGTTCTAAGGTAGAGTCTGAGAATTTTTAACATTCACAAGTCTGAGAAATTTTAAGATTCACATTATAAAATTGTTGTTGATAATATTTCAGTGCTGGAAGCAGTACAACCCATTCTCCTCCCCTCCCCAAAAGGAGAATTCTTAATATCTAGGTCTCAACTCCTAAGGTATTTTTGCCAAACAATTACTACTGTTCAATACTAAATAGCTCCAGAATCTGAGTTAACACTGATGTTTTCTTCCATTATGACCCTTTCCATTCTTGCTAAGAAGTTTTGTTTAAGCTGCTTTCATTATTCCCTCTCTGCTTTACTGTAGTATGATTGACTGATGCTTGCTACATAGTCTACTTAAGTTCTGAATTTTCTATGATTAAGTATTATCATTGACATAAGTACCACTGAATTAAGTTTCCTACTTTGTTGTGCAATCAACTGCGTACCATAATATGTAACTAACTCTTAAGTAAAAATACTGATGTTGAAGAAACTGCAAGAGGGAGAACTTGACATTTTAACAAAGATGGACATTCAATAGCCCAAATTTGTTGATATTCTATAAGAAACATAAAAGAGGGGCAATGTTGAGGAAAAGATAGGAACCACAATCATTCTGCAAAGTCTTGGTGGACTGATGCTGCAACTACCCAGTAGTTTAATAATGGTTAAGTCCCCAACCCCTACTGAAAGAGATAAAAAAAAAATAGCACACCATACAATGACACATTAAGCAAATGGACTCAGCTACTATTGTAACATTTATTGTCCTTGAATAACAACAAAGTCTTGTCTAAATGGTTTTGTCACCCATTGGTTTTAAAATTATTTCTTGAACAATTGTAAAACAGAAACTGGAATACCCCATAGCCCCAATCCCTCTCCTTCTTTAGACTCTCCTAAACTCTCTTTTCAGGGTGCACTATTGGCATATACTACAGACAACAGTGAACAAATGAACAGTCACCTCAATTCAATATATGTAGTTTTACTCATTTTGAACACGATTAGGTTATGGTCTTTTCTCAAGACTGGCACTGGAGTTAGCTTTTAACTCTCTGGACTTCTTGACAATATCCCAACAGTCTTCTGGATATTCTAGGAAGATATTTCTAAGCCTGTAACCTTCTCACCTTAAAAGATCCCTCCACTTCCACAGATATCTCCTCTGACTGATGAATTCTCCTTGGAGTCTTCAATTTGAGGTAGTACCCAGGTCAGTAGTGCTCACTCATTCAAGCCACTCCAGACTCAGCCGACTGAACTT
Organism: Monodelphis domestica; assembly: GCF_027887165.1. Classification (NCBI taxonomy): domain Eukaryota; kingdom Metazoa; phylum Chordata; class Mammalia; order Didelphimorphia; family Didelphidae; genus Monodelphis; species Monodelphis domestica. Next base: position 288,438,658 of record NC_077231.1, read on the forward strand.
TTTTACCTCATTCCCTCTCTCCAGGGGATCTTTTTTCACATCCCTGGCTTTTCAATTTCCCTTTTATGTTTTACTTTCCCCTTTTAGAATCTAAGTTCCTTGAGGACAGAAATTCTGTTTGCTTGCATTTGTATTCACAGCACTATGTATAGTACCAGACACAAAATGCTTAAGAATTCCAGTAGACTAGATTTGAATGCAAAATCTATGTTCTAGCCATGGGTGAACAAAAAAAATTTCTGTTTTATCAAGCAGAGCAATACAAACTTTACTGCCATTCACAAGGTGGTACAATGGATAGAGTGCCAGGCCCAGAGTCAGGACAACCAGAGTTCAAATCCAGCCTCAGATACTTACTAGCTGTGTGACCCTGGACAAGTCATTTAACCCTGTTTTCCTCATTTTCCTCATCTGTCAAATGAGCTAGAGAAGGAAATGGCAGATCACTCCAATATTTTTGCCAAAAAACCTCCAAATGGGATCATGAAGAATTGGAAAAAGATCGAAAGGTCTAAACAACAAAAATATTCATAACATTTTGCTAATGTGAAAAGCAGTTTGCTTCTGCATTTATTACAAGGCAAAATATCACTCTCTATGTGTGTTCTTAAAAAGAATTGCAACCACCAATACACTATATTCTGAAAGGCACTGTATGAAAAAAAAAAGCCCAAACATCACATTAAAAACCATATTAGGCTCTATTTGACTTTTTAAAAAATTGCTGGGAAAACTGTAAAGCAGTCTGGTAGAAATTAAGCTTAGATCAACATCTTATTCTATTCTGCAATGTATTTTAAATGGAAAAGTAATCTTAATATCAAAGATAATACCATAACATTTTTTTTGTTTAGTTGTTTCACTCTTAGTGACCTCATTTGGATTTTGACAGAGACCCTTGTGTTTTGCCATTTCCTTCTCCAGCTTATTTTATAGATGAAGAACTGAGACCAACAAGATCAAGTGACTTGACCAAGATTACACAGCTGGTATGTTTCTGAGATCAGATTTGAACTCATGAAGATGAATCTTCTTGACATCAGGCCCAGTACTCAATACAGAAATAGGTCACATACTTTTCACAGCTATGGATAAGAGATTTATTCTTTAAAAAAATGGGATAAAGGCAATTAAAAAAGACAAAATGGACAGCTTCAATTACTTGAAACTGAAAATTTTTTGCAGACAGCATTAATGCATCTTGGAAGAGAATGGCAGTGGTCAAAAGGAGAAAAAAAAGCTTTGTATCAAATTTTCTTTTTTTTTCTTTCAAAATTTTTCTTATAAAGATTTGGTATCCAAAATATCTAAAGAGTCAAAGGATATAAATAAGCCACACTCAAAGAACTACAAAGTATTCACACCTGTAAATTACTATGAAGAGAAAAAGGAAATTGGAGCAGTGAATAGCACAGTAGATAGAGGATTAGCCCTGAAGACTAGAGGTCCTAGGTTCAAATCAGGCTTAAGACACTATGTATACTAGCTGTATGACTCAACCCCATTACCTAGACTTTACTGCTCTTCTGCCTTGGAATCAACATTTAGTAAGATGGAAGGTAAGGATTTTTAAAAAAAGAAGAAAGAAAAAACAAGATGTACACTCCCAAATTATATCCAGAATTTAAACCTGGGTGTGAGATTGATGTAATACCAAGTACTCAGTCATTTTTCATTATATCTGACTTTTCATGATTTCATTTGGGGTTTTCGTGGCAAAGATAATGAAAATATGAATCTCCTTTACAAGTTCATTTTACAGATGAGGAAATGGAGGCAAACAAGGTTAAGTGAACTTGTCTAGGATCACACAGCTAGTAAGTGTCTAAGGCCAGATTTGAATTCAGGAGGATGAGTCTCACTGCACCAAGTAACTGCTCCTCCCAAAGTTAAACACTTAGTAAGATGAAGCATGAACACATACTCATTTATAATACTTTCTGTCCTTCAAACAAATTTCTTCAGGAAATTCAGTGATATAGCCAAATAAACTATCTTTTCTTCCTTGAAACTGCTAGTATTTGCAAAGAGGTATTTATTTTTCCCCGTGCTTCCTTTTTGTTGATATATACCAAAGAGTCACACCACATTATGGAAATTTCAATATCAACACAGAGTGAGAGCCAGATATTCACATAACTAACATCTTACTCTAATATTTCAATTATGGCATAGAGGTGACCTAGCCTTCTCTAAGGCAAACTGGCAAGTACTACAAACTGGATAGACTTCAAAGTACATCTCAAATAATGGAATCTATGAAACCTGAGATTAGGTTTAAAGAGTTCAGGACCAATAGTCACAGTAGTTAAGTCCTTAAGAATTTTTTCAACAATTCTAAAACATAGGGTAAAGGTTTAAAAAAACAACACCAAAAACCTAAACAAAACCCAAACAAACACCTCTTACCTTCTGTCTTAGAACTGATACTGAGTATTGGTTCCAAGGAAGAAGAATTGTTGGGGCTACTGAACTGGGATTAAGTGATTTGTCCAGAGTCCCACAGATAGTCAATGTCTCGGGCCACATTTGAACCCAGAACTTCTCATCTCCAAAGGCCTGGCTCTCTATCCACTGGGATCACCTAGCTGACCTCTGTGATTCTGATATAAATGAATGTAAAACCAGAAGACTAATGTAATATATGAGGAGTTGCATAGCTAATAAAGGGCAAACTTAAGTTAGTCTTAGAACTTGTGTTTCCTGATCAATTTTTGTTTCATGAACCTCCAATTAGAGATATCAATTGTCTCAACCACTCAGTTAGCACCTATATCTAATATAGTCTTTTTTTTTTTTTAATAAACCCTTACCTTCTGTCTTGGAGTCAATACTGTGTATTGGCTCCAAGGCAGAAGAGTGGTAAGGATTAGGCAATGGGGGTCAAATGACTTGCCCAGGGTCACACAGCTGGGGAGTGTCTGAGGCCAGATTTGAACCTAGGACCTCACATCTCTAGGCCTGGCTCTCAATCCTCTGAGTTACCCAGCTGCCCCCAATATAGTCTTAATACCTAAGACTAGCAGAGAAAGATGAAGAGCCAAAGATCAACATTTATTCCAAATATTTAAATATCGTAGCAGAAAATTTAGAGCAATTTACACCCCACCCCAAAGATGTTATTATCAAGTTAAATTTATAACTGTGATACAAAGATGATTCAAAATCAGGAAAATGGATCACAGAAAACAAAACAAAAACAAAAAAGGTCCAAACTACAAGATTATATCAAAGATAAAGAAAAACATTTTTACAAAATATAGTTCACTTATTTTAAAAAAAACAGACTTTCTAATATGATTAAAATTATCTACCTAAAATTAAAAGTTAAGCACTAAATACAATTGAAAAAATACTGTTTTCACCCTACATGCTGGAATAAAATACAGATACCTTTTACTCCACACTATTACTTAATTTAGTTGTAAAAATGCCAGAAATAGCAGTAATAAAAAAGAAATGAAAAAATGTAGTAAAGAGAGAAAATGGAGATAAAACTTTCCCTGTTTTTGATTAAAAACAACAACAACAATTCAAGAGCATTTCTATATATTAGCAACAAAATCAAGGAGGTAGTGATAGAAAAAGGGGTCTCATTCAAAAAACCTAGAAAATAAAGAAAAAATATTTGAGAATCAATTTACCAAAACAACATTCTCAATAGTTGTATAGGTTCATTTACAAAAAGTTCTTCTACTTCCTTCATAAAGCTCTATAGCAGTGATGGTGAACCTATGGCATGGGTGCCAAAGTTGGGATACAGAGTATTCTCTGTGGGCACTCCCTCCCCACCTCCAGAATTCATTACTAGAAAGGCAGAGGGATTAGGGTGGAGCTGCTCCCCTCCCCCTCTCTACTATGCCTGATGACATTTTTTCACATCCTCTTCCCCTCTGCCCAGCAGCCCAATGGGAAGGCACAGGGGATAAGGTGGGCAATTCACAGGTGGCAGAGCTGGAGGGGAGCAGAAAGCTTGGGTCACTCCCCTCCCCATCTCTACACTAGTTGAGGACATTCCTCACTTCACAGTGTCCTTTTTTGATCAATAATATATCTAAAACCCAGTTGAATTGCTCATTGGCTACAGGAGGGGGGAGGAAAAGAGGGGAGAGAAAGAACATGAATCATGTAACCATGGGAAAATATTCTAAATTAATTAATTAAATGAATTTTTTTAAAAAGTGACCTTTTATCAACACTCATCCTTCATGAATTCTCAGTAGCCTTTGATGCTGTTAATCTCTTCTTGATATTTTTCTGTTCTCTAGTGTTTCAGGGCATGACTCTCCTGGTTTTCTTCTTAGCCATCTGACTGTTCCTTTTGAGGATCCATTGCTCAATCTTCATTCATGCAGCTAATTTTGACTCTGCCCTGTCTTTATTATTTCCCTTGTCTTTCTATACTATTTCATTTGATGATCTCATCAGCTCTCATGGATTTAATTAATATCTCTATGCTGATGATTCTTAAATTTATTTATTCAGTCTTAACCTGGAGATTTTATTCAGTCTACTGTTTTTTTGCATTTTTGTTGTCCTTGGGAATTCCAAAGAATGAATTCCTTTTTAATTGAATGTGGTCAGTAAATGAAGGGGAGACAATGATTCTTTTCTGGTGTATGGATAAATTTTTACCTATCTATCTGTCAGTGTGGGGAAGGGCTGAGGGTTTGTTTCATGGACTATTTCTTAATTAGCTATTTGACAATCAGAGATATCTTGGGATGTTCAAGGGAGGGAGTGAATAATGAGCTCCTAAAATACTATTTATTGAACTGCCTAACCAAGGTTCTAGGTGTATTAGGTGGTTCTTTTGTTAGGTGGTTTATGGTAATACAGGGTTGCTGAGCAAGCACACTGAGCAATAAGATAGTGAGAAGACTTTTGTCTCCCTCCTCCCCTCCCATGAAACTGTTTTTTTCTTTGGTTGGAGTCAAGCTGGGATTCAGAATGAGTAAGTTGACTGAAAATATAATAGATAACTCACTCTTTAACTTGTTGGAAACAGGGGTTTATTTTAAGGAAGGAGGGGAAAGGGAGTTTGGATAGGAGAGAGAGGATTAGTTTTCCCATATCTATAGTAAATCTTAAATGAGTAAACAGAATTGTATAGTCTTATAAGAGGGATGTTGTTAACAGTTTTCAGAGGTCTTCAGAGACAAACTCTGAAATTACAGAGAGAAAATCAGTAACCAAAAGGCAGAGAAATCTCCTTTGGCTCTTCCTCCCAAAGGTCTCAGGAAAAAAAGTCCCCAGCAGCAGTTTGTGTCCCTCTGTTTAACTGCCTTCTCCAGGTCACATTCTCCCCTGGATTTCTTCCTTGATGGACAGATCTCCAAGCTTCCATTCACTGCATCTATTTCTCCAGGTTTTCTGCAGTATTACTCTCTCACACTAGGTCTCTAGTTATTCTGAGGCAGCCACTGACCTTCAAAACCTTATCTTTCTATTTTTATACTTTCTTCCCTGATATATATTCTACAATCCGGTGACACTGGATTACTCTTTCATAAACCAAATATTCCATATTCCAAGTTTGAGCATTTTTACTAATGGATCTCATGCCTAAAATGTTTTCCCTTCATCTGTTTTCCTTCCAGTTCTAGCTAAAATTCCATCTCTTACAGGGAGCTTTTTCTTGATTCCTTCTCTCCCATGCCTTTTTATTTTAGTGCCTTCTATTTCTAATTTATCCTGTTCATATATAAGCTTGTTTGTACATAGTTTGCATGTTCCTCCATTAGCTGTTCTTGAAAGGAGGAATCACTTTGTACTTGTCTTTGGTTCCCTAGTATTTAGTACAGTACCTAGTACACTGAAGTGTAAGCGGAGATTTCGGGAAGGCAAAAGGATTACAGAGAGTATGATAGAATGTTGTGAAGCCAAAGAGAATATGATAGAATTTTGTGAAGCAAAAATGACAGGGGTTAATCCTGTTAGAACCTTTCAAGGTGAGGGGGATGCTGGGATTTCCAATGACCAGCCAGGGGAGTTTGTTCCTTGACTCTGGAAGGACAACTAGCTCCCACACCCCTGCTCCAACCCTTTGGAAAGTGGAAACCATTCCTGTATGAGAATTTAACAAGAGCCTATAAACCACTGAGAGTTATAATTCTATGACTCTGTGAAGAACAAGATCTGAGAGGATGTCATCCCCAGAGGAAGACTTGATCCCTCCTGAAGCCTGACTCCTTTCTATTCAATCTACAATCTAGAGACTTGTTCCTAAGTGGATTTAGCTTAGGTTTAGTTAAGAATAGAAGGAATTTATCAGGCAGAGAGAATAGTTGGCATAGCCTCAACTTCTATAGAGGACTGAAGAGACTTGCCATCAAAGTCAGGTGGTGGAGAAAATAAGTTCGGTTTTATTAACAATAGGGAATAATCCTTAATCCACTTCCCTCATCCAGTACCCAGTAATCAACCTGATTAAACCATGTTATCTCAGAAAAGCAGTCAGATTGATTACTCACTGGCCTGAGGCAGAGAGGGTAGCCATTTTTGATCTCTGACCTTGAAAAGACTACCCTATCTGACCAGGTTCTCTAAAATCCTGGTCGCCCATTTATATCATCTTAACAGGGGCTCTCTTCACCTTAACAGAAAGCCGTTAATAAATGTCTGACCTACTGATTTGTCATTAATGTGAATTTTTTTTGAGAACTGTCACAAATATGGAACTTCTACACTGAAGCCTTACTAAGTAATATGCAACATGTAGCATGGACTGCAGGTAAAACAAAGATAAACTATAGTCTCTGTACTAAATGAGTTTAAATTCTAGAAAGGAGAAATGTAAAGAATTGTCAAGAATGAGAGAATACAGAACTGAATGGTGCCACACTAAGTCTGAAAATATTAAAAAGACTTGCAGAAGGGCTGTCATGTCAATTCAGCCAGTCATAATCATTTTCTGCAGTTTCATTCAGCAGAACATGAGTAGAAGCAAAGGCAGTAAATGGCGGGAGTAGTCCAAGACTAAGGCTTGGCAAGGGCAAGATCAGTAATAGGTTAAAGGGGGCAAGAGACTTGAGAGAAGAAAACAGTAGAGTTGAAATTGGTCACCAAGGGTTCAAGACAGGGAAGGGAAAACAGCATAGCCTGGGTAGGGATAATCACCTGGGAAAGAGATGAAGGGTGAAAGAATTAGAAATGGCTTTAGAGGTTGTACTCATTTCAAAAACCCTTGACATTACTTCATCTTTCCTCACTTTGCCTTTCCTCCAGGTTCTGATGATTATACTAATCCTGCCAAAGTTCACCTCTCTTCATGTGCCTTTTAGCTTTCTTTTCTGGTAGATACCTCTCTATTGGTATTTTCCTTAATAGTTTCCAACTACTCTAAATCTTCATTAAAAAAAAAAAACCTTCAATAGAACCTATCATGATTTCAAGATTTGATTCTATAATTTTTCTTCCCCTTTCACAGTCAAACTCTCAAAAAAACCTTACAAAAACAACCTGATGCTAAGAGCTAGGAAAACAATTCATATAATAATTTCAACACTAAAAGAAAACAAATGATTTAAGAACTATGATTAAGGCAATTACCAATCAAGATTCCAGCTCAATTTTACTTATTTGTTACAAGGAAGAGTCTTTTTTGGGGGAGGTGAAAGTATAATGGAAGGGGGGGGGGAGGGGGCGGTTAGTAGTGTCAGCAATGTTAAAATAAAAGAATTTTTTAAAGTGCACCAAATAGTTAAAATATACTCAGTGTAGTACTGATACTACATAGTAGTCTACGTCAAATTTTAATCTGTACTTTTAAAAAGATTATATATATATATATATATACATATATATATATATATAAAAATAAAATAGAGTTTTGCAGTTTCACTAATAATCTCTTTCTGCTCTTCTTTGTATATGTAATGTTCACATTTGTTAATGTCTATCAAGTAGACGAGAAAAAAGTTAAGGTCCTCTATACTCTTTGCCTCCACTTACTCCACTTATCACCACCCTTCTCTCATTCATTCTCCACTCTTTGCAATCTGGATTCCAATGTTGTCATTCAACTGAAAATGGCTCTTTCCCAAGTTACCAGTTATGCCTTAATTGCCAAATCTGAAGGTATTTTCTTAGTCCTAATTTTCTTTACCTATATGCTGTATAGTGATAGTACTGATTACTTTTCTCCTCCTTGATACTCTCGTCACTGCTATTTCCTTTCATTATATTCCCTCTTTTTCTCTCCTCTGACCTAAATGCTTCTACAGTTCACTTTGCTGGTTCATTATCCCTTTCAAGACCTTCCCAAGGCTCTGTCCTGGGCACCACTAACCTCCATTGTTTTTGTCAAGCAGATATGGCTAACTTAATTCAACTCTGCCTATTTTAAATCCAGTTTATATTTGAGTCAAAAGATATCACCAGTGATGTCATTCTGGGTCCTTTTCAAGTATGAAGGACAATAACTAACTATATAGAGTAGATGAAAGCTAATCCCAGAAAGCAAGACACTAGCAGCCAAAGGGGCCCAAGAAAGACCTCCTAGAATAAAGATATTTGGAAGGACTTCTTGAAAGTCGGGAAAACAGATATGCAGGTAAAGGGTCAGAGTTTTCCAGACTTGATGGGTAACTAATACAATGATGAAGATGGAGACTAGAGTTTAAGGAACTATAAGTAGGCCCATGTTTCTGTAATAAAGAATGTAAAAGAAATATATAAATATTTTATCCTGGAGGTAACAGAGATGGGAGTGGGGAGGTGAGGATGTAAAGAAAAATAACAAAATAGAGTCTAAAATAAGTACTTGGATTCTAATGAGGAAGGATATTCCATTCATGTCAACTGTTGTTTGTGTATATAACTGTAAGATCATTTCCTAACTTAAGACATCCTAAGAGTCAGCATTAAAAAAGAATGCTTACAAAAATTTTCAACTTTTCCAAAGGCTTGAATGATATTGAGAAATCCAAACATAACTGACACCTAGTGAGGTTTCAATGCCGATGTATTATTCTGTTGTTTCTTGTTTTTGATGTATTTATATCAGGTGTTAAAAGGAAATGTCTTATTGAGTATGGGTATTAGTTTTTAAATAATAAAATTAATACTGTGAGTAAGGATGTCATCAAAAAAGACTTCATAATTCGAAAACATGACAACTAATTCTCCAGTACACTTTTTTGTATTAATACTTTTGCATTATACTCCTTGCTCTTTTAGTACATAAGCAAGTAGTTGTAAGAGAAGTCTGTAACATCAGAGTGGAGGTTTGGTGGAGGTCTGTCCAGAGACCAGACATGAAGTGTGGCAATAGCATCCTCAGCATTAAAAGGAGCATCAGGAGCCCAATGCCAGTAAGAAGGTCACACCTGATCAAAAAGAGATTCTAGGAGACCTCAGCTGGCACTGATTGAGAACTCTATTGCCTATACACAGTTTTAGTTCACAGAGGAGTTATGTGGTTAATCACAAGGAAGGGGACCCTGGTTGGAATATGAAAAAGAAATGTCTACATGAACATCTGCTGGGCTCTTCCTTGGAGAAGACCACAACATTCCCTGGATGCACCCCAAACTGGCAGAACTAACCCTGAAAGAATATGAAAAGGCCCAAAGCTTGGCACAGTGTTTCCCCACCCTTGGTGTGAGCAGAGTGCAACTTTAAAGTTCAAGTCAAGAAAAAGGATAGAAAAATGAGCAAATGACAAAAAAAAAAGAATCTGACCATAAAAAGCTACTTTAGGGGCAGGGAATAAGTGCAAGACAAACTCAGAAGAAAACAACATGGAAATAGGTTCTGGATCAAGGACACATGTAATACAAAATGAAATTGCACATCAGCTGCAGGAAGGGTGGGGTGAGGGGAGGGGAGGGAGGGAAATGTGATTCTTGTAACTAAGGAATAATGTTCTAAATTGACTAAATAAATTTAAAAAAAAAGAATATTATAGTCAAATTTCAGAGCTCTCAGGTCAAAGAGAAAATATTTCTAACAGCCAGAAAGAAAACAATTCAAATATTATGGAGTAACAATTGAGATCAAACAAAATATAGCTTCCATGTTAAGGGAAAGGAGAGGGGCAGACAGGTATCACAGTGGCTAGAGTGCCAGGCCTGGAGTCAGGAGGACCTTAGTTCAAATCTGGCCTTAAGACACTTCCTAGTTGTGTGACCCTATGCTATCATTTAACCCCAATTGCCTAGCCCTTGCCCATCTGTCTTAACATTGTTACTAAGGTAAAAAGTTAAAGGTTTAGGGGAAGGGGGAATGGAAAGAAGGGCTTGGAATATAACATCCAGGAAGACAAAGAAGTTAGGATTACTACAAGAATCACCTACTCAGTAAAACTGAGTGTAATTCTTCAGGGGGGGGAAATAGTAATTTAATGAAAGAGGATATTAAAGCATTCCTGATGAAAAGACCAGAACTCAATAGAAAATCTGATAATCAAACAGAAGACACAAGAGAAGCAAAAAAAGGTAAACATGAAAAAATAATTATAATCAACTCAATAAAGCTAAACTATTTCTATTCCAGGGGAGATGATATAGGTAACTTCTAAAAACTTTTTAAAGGCACTTAAAAGGAGTTTACATAGATAGAGGGCATGGATATGAATCAATTATGAAGTAATAATCTCCAAAAATACTAAAAATGAAAAAAGGAGAAAGGGAAAAGTAGAATGAGAAAAATATTCTCATATAAAAGAGGAGAGCCAAGAACTTTTACAATAAGGAAGAAAATGGGCAGGAATGGCGCAGGCAATGCTTGAATTGATTCAATTGTGTACAGAAATGTAACTCAACCCAATACAGAAAAAGGAGGGGAAGGGTACAAGAGAAAAAAGGGAGGAGGGAAGAAGAATGATAAAATAGAAGGCAAATTAAGGGAGGCAGTGGTTACAATCAAAATAGACTTTTGAGGAGGGACAGGATAAAATGAAAGAGGAAAAAACAAGATAATTGGATGGAGGGAAATACACAACTAATAGTCATAACTGTAAATACCAAAAGGATGAGTAGAGTTCACATATAAAACAGAAGCAGATATTAGAATGAATTAGAAACTAGAATTCAACAATATGTTGTTTACAAGAAACACACCTGAAACAAACAAACAAACACACACACACACACACACACACAGATATAATAGAAGGATGGAGCAGAATTTAATATGCCTCAGCTGAGATAAAACAAACAAACACCACCCCAGCAGGTTAGCATCATGATCTCAGACAAACAAAAAGGAAAAATAGATCTAATTAAATGAGATAACCAGGAAAACTACATTTTGCTAAAAAAGTACCACAGAAAATGAAATAAGTCTTTTCTTCCCAGTACCACGTGGCAGTGGTCAACCAGAAGTGATAGAAGTCTATTTGTGGCAGTGGCATGTCACAGCAGTCTCTTTTGCTTCCACTTTCTTTAAGTTTTTTTAGACGGGTGATGAAGAATAGTTAGGAGCAAGAGGAATATCTACTCAAGGGGAAGGAATAGGGGGAAAGAGTGCGTGCACACACACGGGTTAGCAGGCAGTTCACGATCTACTGTTTATTCCATCCATAGTAGGTCTTAGAACACATCCTCTATGAGGGGCCTGACTATAATATCAAAAAAAATTTTATAGCAAGGTTTTCTGACAAGGGACTCATCTCAAATATATGGGGAACTAAATCAAATTTATAAAAATAAGTGCTATTTCCCAATTGATAAATGGTCAAAGGATATGAACAGGCAGTTTGGAGAAGAAGTCAAAGCTTTTTATAACTGTATGAAAATATACTATTGATTAGGGAAATGAAAATGAAATAACTCTGAGGTACCATCTCACACCGATCAGAAATGATAAATGTTTAAAGAGATGAGACAAAATAGGTACACCAATGAACTGTTGGTAGAGTAGTGTACTGGTCCAATCACTGTGGAGAACAATTTGTAACTAAGTCTAAAGGGCTATAAAACGGCATACTCTTTGACCCAGCATTACCACTACTAGGTCTATATCCCAAAGAGATCAAAGAAAAAGGAAGTGTACCCATACGTAAAATAATAATTATAGTAGATATTTTTATGGTGGCAAAGAATTGAAAATTGATGGGATGCCCACGAATGGACAAAAAATAATATGGCATGATTGAGATGGAGTTCTACTGTACTATAGGAAATGATGGGGGGGGGGGGGGTTGCTGTTAAGAAAAACATGGTAAGACCTATATAGAACTGATGCAAAGTGAAGTGAGAAGAACCAGATCACTATACACAGTAGCAGCAATTTGTAATGATGATCAACTGTGAAAGATTTGGCTGCTTTGATTTTAAGACAATCATCCAAGGGAATTCCAAAGAGTTCATGATGGAAAAATGCTCTCTCTCTCTCTCTCCCTCTCTCTCTCCCTAGAGAGGGAGAGAGAGAGGGAGAGAGAGAGAGGGAGAGGGAGAGAGAGAGAGAGGGAGAGAGGGAGAGAGGGAGAGAGGGAGAGAGAGAGGGAGAGAGAGGGAGGGAAGGAGGAAGAAAGGGAGGGAGGGAGTGAGGGAGGGAGAGAGAGAGAGAGAGAAAGAGAGAGAGAGACACTACAAATCTAAATAAAATTATCTCTTTATTTTTCTAGATTTTTTTGAAATATGACTAATCCATATTATGCATGACTTGCATGATTTTACATGTATAGTTGATATATTGCTTGCCTTCTCAGTAGGAAAGAGGGAGAGAATTTGAAACTCAAAATTTAAAAGGAATGTTAAAATAAATAGGGTTAAGAACTCACTATTTGACAAAGACTGATGAAAAAAACGAAAAACAGTATGGCAATAATTGGGTATAGATCAGTATCTCACACCCTATACCAAGATAAGGTCAAATAAAGGGTGATATAAGTAAATTAGGGGAACACAGAATAGTTTACCTGTCAGATCTATGGAAAGGTGAAGAATTTATGACCAAACAAGAGATAGAACATTACAAGATGTAAAATGAATAATTTTGGTTACGTTAAATTTAAAAGGTTTTGTACAAACAAAACCAATGCAACCAAGATTAGAAGCAACAAAATAGGATAAAGATCACATTTCTTAAATATATAAAGAACTAAGTCAAATTTATAAGAATACAATTCATTCCCCAATTGACAAATGGTCAAAGGATATAAATAAGTAGTTTTCAAATGAAGAAAGCAAAGCTATCAATAATCATAAGAAAAAATGTTCTAAATCTCTCTTTTGATTAGTGAAAATGCAAATTAAAGTCTCTGAGGGGTACCACCTCATAGTTATCAGATTGGTCAATATGGCAGTAAAGGAAAATGATAAATGTTGGAGGGGATGTGGCAAAATTGGAATACTAATGCATTGCTGATGGAGTTATGAACAGATCCAACCATTCCAGAGGGCAATTTGGAATTATGCCCAAATGACTATAAAATAATAAATCCAGTAAACACCACTACTAATTTTGTATCGCAAAGGGATTTAAAAAAAGGTGGGGTGGGGGGGTGGGGAAGACCTACTTGTACATAAACATTTATAGCTGCTCTTTTTCTGGTGGAAAAGAATTGGAAACTAAAGGAATGTCCATCAATTGGGGAATGGCTGAGCTAATTGTGGTATATGATAGTGATGGAATAATATAGTGCTATAAAGAACAAGATGATTTCAAATAGAGCTGGAAAGATTTTTATGAACTGCTGTAGAGTGAAATAAACAGACCAGGAAAACACTGTATGCAATAAAATGATCCAAACAATTTTGAGGGACTTATGACAAAGAATGCTATCCTCCTCCAGAGAAAGAACTGTTGGAGTACAAACAGATTAAAGCATATGATTTTTCACTTATTGGGGTTTGGGGGCTTTGATTTTATAAGATTGTTCACTTACAAAAATGAATAATATGGAAATATGTTTTACATAATAATACAGGTATAACTCAGATTGAATTGCTTGCCAGCCCTGGGAAGGGGAGATGGAAGGAGGAAAGGAGACCATTTGGATCATATAACTTCAGAAAAGTTATATGGAAATGTGTTCTTACATGTAATTGGTAATAAATAAATACATTTTAAATAAATTATTCCACAAAGTCACAGTGAGTCATTTTTCCAACCAATGTTGGTTATTTTAGGGAAGAATCAGTGGACACTGTGGATGGGATCTGGCCAGGAGTAGCTACACTCTAAAGCAGAACCATGTCCAATGACAAGAGGAGGTCCTGCATTCCCAGATCCAGAAAGAGTGGGGACAGGTATCACTGATAGTTGCTGCCTGTTTTGGGTTTCAGAAAAGTAGACCAAGACAAGAAGATCTCTTCCTGGGGTGGCATTCAGTGTTTGGAAAGCTCTAGAGAATATACTGAAAAGTAGCCAATTAGGGGACAGCTAGGTGGCTCAGTGAATTGAGAGCCAGGCCTAGAGTTGGGAGGTCCTAGGTTCAAATCTGGCCTCAGACACTTCCCAGCTGTGTGACCCTGGGCAAGTCACTTAACCCCCATTGCCTAGCCCTTACCACTCTTCTTCCATGGAGTCAAGACTCCCAAGACAGAAGGTAAGGGTTTAAATAAAAATTAAAAAATAAATTTAAAAAGCAGCCAACTTGAAGCAGCCAGCAGTGGTATGGTTCTGAAGCCTGTTAAAGAATAACCAGAGTAGCAACATCAGATCAAAGGGGAGGCTTCAGTTCTAGGCCTCTGAACCAAAAGAACACCACAGTTGGTATATGATACCAATAGGATATTGTTGCTCAAACTAAAACCAAGGTCAGGAACTTGAAGGGAGACAAGGGGCATATTAATTATACTTTACCCTCAATCAATTCACTTTGAGGGCACTAGTTCTGGAAAAATAAATATCCCAAGAATGCAGCAGTAGGACCAGTTCAAATCTTCCCTCCAGAAGTGCACAGAGCTGGCTCTAACATCAAATTCAAGGTCAGAAAGTAGGTTGGAAGAATGAACAAATACAAAAAGAATCCCAGAATAAAAATGTTATATGTTCAAGATATAAACCAAGAAGAGAGTAATTCCTGAACAAGCAAAAGCCTAATACAAAAATATAGCTTGGGGAAACATTCAATGAGAATTCTTGAAAGAGATGAATTTTAAAAAGAGTTTAAAATGTTTTTAGAGCATTAAAGGAAAAAATTGGTAAAGAAATTAACAGTTGGGAAAAGAAGGCCTAAAACCTTTCCCAAGGAAAAAAACTCCCATAAAATTAGAATAGAACCCAATGACTCCATGAGACAAGTAAATAATAAAGTCAAAATATAAGGAAATATAAAGTATTACACAGTAAAAACATTTAATTTAAGAATATAAAATATTTATGAATTATCCATCAATTTTATGCATAGTTTTCAAAATAAAAAGTTTATATTAAAAAAAGAATTATCCAACTCTCCGAACATAATGTTCAAAACAAAAGCCTACCTATCATAGTTTAAGACATCTTAAAAGAAAACTGCCCAATGTGCTCTTAGAACCAGAGAACAAAGTGGAACTAAACATAGTCCACTGGTCATTTTCCAAGAGAAATCCCCAAATGAAAAACTTCCAAGAGCATTTCAGTCAAAGTAATCAGCTTCCAAGGCAAAGAAAAAAATGTCAAGCAGTCAAAAAGGAAAGCATTAAGTTCTGAGGAGTCATAGGGATTATATATAATTTGGAAGCTACTACTAACAAAGTGGAGAATTTGTATCCTGTTCCAAAATATACTACCAAAAATAACTGATCCAGAAAATCTGAGAATAATCCTAAAGGGAAAAAAATGTATCTTCAATGAAAGGAGCTTTCAAGCATTCCTAATGAAAAGACTAGAGCTATGCAAAAACTTTGAAGTTTAAACACAAGCATAAAGAGAAATGTGAAAAGGTAAACATAAATGGACAATGATAAACTGCTTACATTCTAGTATGGAGAGATGATATATGTGTCCCCACTGAACCCTGTCATTATTAAGGGTCATTAAGAGAGTCTAATTAGACAGGAGGGCTGTTCTGTATAGCTTGATAATCTTAAGATAAGAATGAAGAGGGAAAAAGTAATAATACATGGACCAGGGCACAAGTTGGAAGGCTAGAGAAAATTATCCCATTTAAGCAAGCAGGTTACATAAGTAGGCATCTATACAAACAAGGGGAAGTTAGTTATACTTGTGTGGCTGACACTTCAATCTTACTCTAATCTTAACTGGGTCAAAGGAGGCAACAACATGCTTGAGTAAGCATACATACATGTATGACCATGCATACACACCCATGCACAGAAACAGAAATGGGAGAAGGGAAAATTAATGGGAAGGAAGCTAAAGTGATGGATAAGTCTTAAGGAAAAGAAAATGAGATGTGCAAAAATATTTATGGTTCTTTTTGAGTTGGTAAAGAATGGGAAGCTGAGTGTATACCTATAAATTATAAATCCGATGAAATATTTCATGCTAAAAGAAATTATGAGGAATATGGTTTCAAAGAAACCTAGGAAGGTTTAAATGAAGTGATATAGAGTAAACAGAACCAGGAGAACAATTTCTTTAGTGACAGCAATATGATAAAGTCAAAGCTTGATGTGATCATCAGCCATGATTCCTGAGAACTAATGATGAAACATGCCACCCCATCCTTAAGGAAGAGGTAAAGGAAAATAATGAGAAATATATATTTTTGGTATATGGTGAATTTGGAAATTTGTTTTGCATTACTATGCATGCTTGTAAGAGCAGCTTTGTTTTTCTTCAGTTCTCAAATGGTGGGTTAAGATAGGAAATGGAGAATGCAGATTTTTACTAATTTAAGAAATAATAATAATAAAAAGGCAATGCAGATTGGCTACAAATTAGACATAGGATGACATAGGAGAAAAATGGCCTTAGTTACATTTGGGCAATTGTGCAGTACTTTTAATGGCCTCAATCTATTCTGTTGAGATAAAGGCCCATCACTTTTATATTGTGGGAAGGGAATTTTCCTCCCCTTTATGTCGCTTTGTTTGATGTCATCAATCAGAGACCTGAAGATCCTTTACCATTGAGATATGCAAGTATAGAGAAACCCTCAGAAAAAGGAAGCTGAAACCAATGGGATGGGAAACTGATCCCCTGGGCAGTGCCAGGCAAATTAAGGAACTATGATTGGTTCCTGAGATATGACATGGGAGAACTAGTGGGTGGAGAAAATTGCTTATAAGGTGAGACCAGGGCATTGCTTGCTCTCTCACATTCTTCTGGCTGGAGCTTGGAACCTGAAAGTACCCCTATTGGTGATGAGCTTCAATCCATCAAATGGTAAATAGGGTATTAAGCTAAGCAAGTGCTTATCTCTTTCTTCATTTCCCTTTCTTTACTATTACTACTTTGATATAATAAAGTTACTAATGTGAGTAGCAGCCTCATAATTTAATTTTAGCTATTACATTACTAATACGTATTTGTTGCATGGTTGTAATAGAATACCAGATCCTCTAAATTAGGATTAAAAGTTGTGAGTCCCTACAGCATATGGAATCACATACTGACAATGAAGCATGGTATATTATTGGTATAAAGGATTTCAGTGAAGAGAAGCAAGATGAGAAAAGGAGGTAGATCATGTAAGTGAGATCAAGGAATAATAGTTGAATACTTCAATGGTACCCTGAGATCTAGAGTAAGGCCTTGAGTGAATCAGATGGTCTATGAAAGGAGGGGCAAGAAGTACACAAAGGAAGATGAGTTTTAAGCTATGATATACATCACAGGAGGGAACAACATTGATGAAATGAAAGGCCAATCAAAATATTTACATATGATTTTTATCTAGTCAAAGAAATGAGGTAGACTTTTTTGTGCACATGTTCTTTTAACATATCAGTAACAATAAAAATGTGACTATTAAAGAGAGTTGTTCAAATATTTCACAACTACAGGTAAAGAACAAAAATGTATACTTTCAAAAGTTAAATAGTTCCAAAATGAACAAGTATTTCTTTTAGTTGGGATAACAGAACAAAACCATTGAGCATATTAAAATAATAATTGGTATATTCTTTTGCTAAATATTTTAATTATGTACTTTTATTTATTCTCTCACTCTTGTGAAGCTTAGAGACTTAAATACCTATAATGAGAACTCAAGAGATTAAGTAAATGATGAACAGAAAACCTCTCTTTCATTCCTGTGGACTATTATATACAGACTTGCTTCTTATTGGAGGAATTTTTTAATATATGCTAAGATAATAAATAGAACCAATTAATCTTAAAAAGATATGACATCCATTTATATAACATTAGTTTCCACAATCTGTTATCTAGAATATAGCCATAAACCTCAAACACAGGGATTAAGTGTAGAAAATTCCTATAACCCCCAAATATAACTTCCTGAAAAATTAATTCAAAATTATTAATTGACTGGCTATATTAAACACAATTGACAATTTTGGTATCAAGGAAATCTGCAATCGTAGCAGGATAACAATCCTAAACCTTTTTTCTCTCTGACACTAATGAAGTGCCATTTAAATGAACACAAACTGAAATCTGTCAACAGGGCTGGTCAGGGGATCCTTTAACCAGATATTGCTTCTTCCGAGATGAATAGAGCTATATTATACTCACACCTAAATGAAGTGGCAAAGTTCCCATCACACATAACTAATCCAGACCTGAACATATTCTAAAAGGGAAGAATAACTTCTTCCTGTACAATGTTCCTTTTTAATAAATAACCACAGCACTAATTGTGTAAAAGGAACAAGAAAGGAATTGTTTAAAAGAAGGGTTTAAAAAGTTCTTTTTATTTAGAACTGAATAATATCAAACTCATAAACCCCAGTTTTATTAGCACCACTTTCTAGGTCACATGAAGTAGCAAGACATTACTTTATTCACAAGATTACAGAGGAACACTTGTTTCACTGAAAATGCATTAATGGGCCCGATTCCTCTAAAGTAAATTGCTAATATTTTTAAAGACATAATAATTTTTATGGCCCAGGAGTGAGTCACCTATTTTAGGAAGGTTCCTTTTAATAACTCACTAATTTTTAACAACTATAAAGAAACATTTCTATAAAGAAAGAACATTTGCAAAAACAATAACAACAAAAAAGTAGACAACTTTTAACAGTAGGAGAGTAAATAAACAAGGGAATATTTATGCTCAATACATTTTTTACAACTATATTTTTAAAGCAAGAAATGTCAGATTTTAATTTAGAAAAAATGTTGCAAGAGGCATATATGTCATTTATTCTTTTAAGTATATATCTCTAACTTTTCACAGAAGAAACTTTTTTTGTCTTCATTTGAAAACTAAGATAGAAGCTTAAAAAACACAACTTTAATATTCAGGGAAGTTTGAAGATTATCTAAATTTAACTCTACTTTTTATTACCTGAAAGTTAACATCTTCTTTCTTAAATATTAGTGCTCGAACTTCATCAGGATCTCCATTAAATATAGCTTGAACCAGTGATGGCTAAAATATAAAAGAAAAGGTATAAAAAAAATTGTCTTTGGCCATAAATGCTTTATAAAACATTTCTGCTTCTAATAATATTGATGTTTAATTTCTAAGTAAAGAACAAAAAAAGCATAAAATGTTTCCTCTGTCCCTTCTCTACCAATAACTAAAGAATATCTAGCAGCATTTTTTTTTACATTTTCTTTGCAATTATTTTACATTGACCTTTGGAGGGAAAAAAGTTGAGTGGGGAAAATCACTAACAGTTCAGACATAATAAAATATTTTACTGATTCAGATAATTTTTAAGAATAAAAGTAAGAATTTCTAAGAATATCCACTAATTTTACTAACAAGTGAGATTATTTAATTCTAGGATCTAAAATACATAGCACCAGCTATCTAACTCAGATAGTTTTAATACAAATTGGGGGGTGGGGTGGGGGAAGGCACAACACCAGGGGTCCATTTAATAAGGCCTCCTTGAAAACATTTTCTTTGGAATTAAAGGTTTACCATTGATGTAACAGGAGTTCACAATCTAAAAATTTGTAAAAATGACTCAGTTCTCCCGTTCTTTTACCAAGTACAGTATGTCTGAATGGCATGATTAACACACACAAACACGTGTAAGTCTAAATATAAGTTTCCTAATCAACAGCATAAGTATCTATGATAGGATATCATGTTCTACCAGGCAAAGAAGCAGTTGACAACAGCTTTTAAAACAAGGCTAAAGATAACACAGAGTAGGAGATAAAGTTGTACATGTAAACAATATACAAGCTATTGCAGTAAATACCAGGCCTACTGTGTTACTACTAGCAGTCAATCTCTCCTAAAATAGGCAGACCTGCCAATTCTTACTTGTTATGCCAATTTCACAAACTACAGACTAAACATGGAATGAAAGGAAGTAAAAAACAAAATATAGGCTTTAGGCACTCTACAATCAGACTGACATTTTATTTTTTATAATTTTATAAAACACAAGGGTAATTTTTATTTTCAAGGCTGAACATAGGAGCTGTAATGTTTCTCATCTTCCAAGAATATCAGAAAGTCACTCTGCATTGTGACAATGTACACATACCTGCACATCTGTCATTTTAATTTTTATTAAGCAAAATGAAGTATGTGAACAAACAAAATGATTAAAAAGTCTTTTTAATGTAAAAGATGAAAAAGAAATCACTCATACTATACAATAAATACTTAAGAAAATGTCACATCTTACCAATATATTTCCAGAAGCAGGAGATGGGAGGAATTTATTTTCCTGAGGCAATTTAGAAACAAATGATGGAGATTCATCTTCTATCTCCTCCAAAACAACAATACACACCCGACTCATTCGTTTAAAACACTATTTCACAGTTGGTATAGCACAAGTAGTATGTCTTCTTCTGTACACACTTGCAAACATTCTCTGTATACACTATAGCTAGCATTTAAGTTAATCCAAACTTCAGTTTTTCCAGTGGTAACTGATCCCTTTTTAAGAATCTTTAAAATGGCCAAATTCTTTTATTCTGTTGAAAGTCTCCAGTTCTTTACTATCTAAATTATTAGTAAAACAAAACAAACAAAAAAAGAACCTTTGTAAACTAATCCCAGATAAAGTCTAAATTCATTTGAAAAGTTACCCTTTACAAATTATGCCTCTTTAGGATCACTTTTCTTCACAAAAGAATTTTATTAGTACAGAGAAGTCATTGTTTGGGGTGACATGACACCACTTTGTATAAACTGAAAAGAGAGGCAACTGCAGTGACAGTGGATCCCAGCTACCCTCAATTTGGGCAAGGTCAATTTGGTTGTGTATGGCTGGCTTTCTTTGAGGTGAAAATAAAAATTTTTAAATCTTGCTATTCTATCTCCACTTTTAGTCAAGATTTCATTTCTTGAACTTCATTAGTCTTATAGCTGATATACTCCAGAAAAAATTTATCTGTGCTCAGCACAAATTCAGAACATAGAGCTCCGAGGTTGACAATTCTTTCTATGTTTTAAAAAATAAAACCACTCTTCTGCATTAAGAGCAAAGCTGCAGTACATTTACACGCGATGAGTCAGACCATGAGGGACAATAATAAGATTCTTGGTATTAAAATATAGCCCGTTTAATCCAGATTTCCTAAATGACAAAAATGCAGATAGCTGTTTTCATCAGTAGCACAGGCAATGCAGAGCCTTCATTCTTCCTCCATCAAGCAGTAGTTGGCTGTGGTGGCTCTAGCAAACAACCCACAAGAATGTTATTAGCAACCCCCCCCCCCAAAAAAAAAGAACTTTACGGTTTGAAGAAGCTATGGAGCTCAAATTACTGTTCAAATCACTGCTTCAGTCTTTTCCTCCACAAAGTAGTTTATCACTTGAGCATTTCCTTTGATCTCTGCGTGATTCCAGCTTCCATTACAGAGTCCTCCTTCAGGGGGAGAAAAATCCTCCGTGCATCTTCTTTCCGACAACTCTTTTATTCAAACATCTGGGTTGGTGCCAATCCAGTTTCCTTCTACGGCTGACCTTTTTAGTAGATTTCAGATGTTCTTATGTTCAGTAGATGATCTTGCAAAAACCACAAACCCCTTCAATGAACTAATCATTAGAAAGAAAGACGAAAAAACAACCACAGGACCTGAAAAATCAGCTCCATAGCAGCATTCCAACTGAGCCTGGTCTGAAGAGCAGACTGCAGACCTGCAGGATAAAATGCCTAGTAATGCTCACATGTTACACTTACCACAGAACTGAGCCACTGCTTAGGATGTAACTTCCTCTAGCCATCCCCCCTCCCCCGAAAAAGGCCACATTTGTAAAGTCTTCACAATGAGAATGCTCATGCCAGGTCTGTGACTAATTCAAATTAAACTAAAAAATTCTTCAGCTGAAAAATGAGCGTTAACATTTTCCACTAAAAGCCACAAAGAAATCTGGTATGCTGATATACTGCCTCTGCTGACTAACATCCATTTATGCAAGTAAACAGTTCCAAACAGCTTAACTGCTTTCATATGTTACTGTATAGAAACCATTTAACCCTTTCATGCTAAACAGTTATTCAAACCAATTTCCTTGTAAAATTGTTATTGGTACGTGGGGATTTATAGATAAGAAAAAAAAATAAAACCAAATCTATAATACAGACTTGGACTAACTAGCTGGCTAAACACATACTTGGGCTAAACTTTTTTGACAATTACCAGACAACAAATATTATTCAAGAAATTCCAAACCAAAATCCCCACCATTTTTTTTCTGCTTGCTATATGGTACCAGAAAAATGTATAATATACATCAATACCATAAAACTATGTAAATGAATGAGCACTATTAAAGAACTGAATTGAATCTTTTGTGATTCTTTAATAACATCTGATAAATTCTGACACATCTATGTAAAAGTAGCTGCATTCCCTTATGGGTATAATTATATAAATGCATCATGTCAATCAATTAGCATTTATTAAGTGCATACTACATGCTGAACAGTAATCAAAGCACTAGAGATATCAAAAAACTCTTCTCAAAAAGCTCACAGTTTATTAAGGGAGGTAATATGCAAGCAACTATGTGCAAACAAGATATGACACAAAAAACCTTGAAATTTTGTTCAATGAATTATAGGATTTTAAAAAGAATATAAATTTATTATTTATTTTAATCCATAATTGCTGCATATTAGGAAACTAGTATTCTTCCCTCTCCCAATGCTGGTCAGATTCTTCTCTACAGCTTGACTCATACTTACACCATGCTACTACTTTTCCAATGAGAGACATAAGTTATTTTTAAGATAGTTTCCAATTCTAAAAGTCTATAATTCTAAGTGTCACATTAATTTTCACCATGAAGACATTCACATAATATGGGCAAAGTCTCAAGAACATGTATTACTACCTTTATTAAGTAGGTTCTTATTTACAATGGAATAAGGGAATAGAGCAAGGCAATAATAAACATTTTATATAATACTATCTATGTGCCAGGCACTGTGCTAAGCATTTTTTATAAATATTAACTCATTTGATCCTCAAAACAGCCCTAAGAGTTAATATTATCCCCATTCTACAGCTGAGGACATTGAAGCAAACAAGTTAAAGTAACTTTTCCAACTAATCACACAACTAGTGTCATTTGAACTCAGGTTTTCCTGACTCTAGGCTCAGGGCTCTATTCTTATTTATTTGACTCACAGGATAAGTTCTCTCCTTCCTCAGTTGAATCTTTCACAATCCGGATTCCTGCTCTCATACTAGGACACTTGGATACCTATGCTCTTCCCTCTTGGATACACTTTCACTTATACTCCAACTTCAGATGAGGAGGGAAGGGAACCAGAAGACTCTTTTTCTTTTCACTGTCATTTCCAAACTTGTCTTTGCCCCCCATTTACTTCTCTTCTGATTTTTATCTGTACTGATTTTGTTTATGCAAAAACTTGTTAATTTTATGTAATCATTATTACACATTTTACTTTCTGTGATCCTTTACATGAACTCTTCCTTTCTCCATAAGCTACCAATTATTTTGTTAATTACATCAACCATTATGTCTAAGTTATGAACCTTGTTGGAGCTCATCTTGTAGATGATGTGAGAGATTGATCTATACAGTTTCTTCCAGACTGCTTTCCAGTCTTCCCAAGTTTCTGTCGAATAGTGAATTTTTGCACTCAAAATGAAATTCTTACATTTATCATATCATGCTCACTTGCTTCGGTATATTGTAGACTTTGTTCCACTGATTATCCTCTCTTTCTTAACTGGTACCAACTTGTTAAAATGATTCTTGTTCTTTAGCAGAGCTTGACATCTGGTATTGCTAGGCTCTTTTCCTTCTGATTCCCCACCCTCCCCTCCTCAACTGAGATTCTGGACCTTTTATTCTTCCAGATTAATTTTGTTATTTTTCTAGCTTTTTAAAGTAATCCTTCAGTAGTTTGATTGGTATGGCACAGAAAAAATAAAATAAATAGTATTGTCATTTAATAAAAATGACCATTTATTCAATTATTTAGATCAAAGTTTGTAAAAAGAATATTTTGTATTTGATGCTAGGTTTAATAGAGAACCACTGGAGCTCCCTAACATGGAGGAGACCTGAGGCAGGGAGACTAGATAGAAAACTATTGCAAAAGTTCAGACAAAGGGTAATGAACTAGTTTGTTGGTGGTGCTAGTAGAAAGAAGGGTACATATGTGAAAGAAAGAAGGAACGACAAGATTGGAGATGTGGGATTAGTGGAAATTAGGAGTTGAGGATATTACAAAGGTTGCTGACCTGAAGTAACTGGGATGATAGTGATAATCTTCAACCCTAATAGAGAAGCTGAGAAGAGGTCCATTTTAAACATGAGTTTGAGATGCCTGTGGGACATAAAGTTCAAGGTGTTTAAAAGGCAGTTGGTGTTGTTAAGACTAGAGCTCAGGAGAGAGGCCAGCGATGTTTTTAGATCTTGGAGTCATCTGCACAGAGATGATAATTGAGCCCATGGGAGCTGATTGTGATCATTAAGTAAGGTAATACAGAGTGGGGGAAACAAGGTTCAGCATAAAGTCGGGGGGAGGGGGGGGGAAGTCTACACTAAGAGGACATAATATGGATGAAGAACAAGTGAGCCTGACAAAGTACCAACTGATCAGATAAGAGGAGAAACAGAAAAGGAGCTGGAGGAGGAGAGAAAGCAGTGTTCTTAAAACCAAGGAAGAGACTATCTAAGGGAGAAGGTATTCAATAATATCATTCTGAGGAGAAGCCAAAAAGATTGAAAACTGGAAAAAAGCCATTCAGTTTGGCAATTAGGAAATTGATAAATTTGGAGAAAGAAGTTTCAGTTTAATAATGAGGCTAGAAGTAGAGGGTTCTAGAAAAGTTGTGAGGAGGCAGCTGGGTGGCTCAGTGGATTTAGAGCCAGGCCTAGAGTTAGGAGGTCCTATGTTCAAATTTAGCCCCTGATACTTCCTAGCTGTATGACCCTGGGCAAGTCACTCAACTCCCATTGCCTAGTCCTTAACCACTCTTTCTGCCTTAGAACCAACATACAGTATTGATTCTAAGACAGAAGGTAAGGGTTTTAACAAAAATGTTTAAAAGAAAAAAAAAAGTTGTGAGAGGCAACAAGTATAGATAGTTTTCTCAAAGAGCTTAGATAGAAAAGGAAGGAAAGATAAAAGACGATACCTGCCAGATATAAGATGAAGCAATGTTTTTATTTTTAATGATTGGGGAGACCTAATAATAGCTAGCATTTATATATATTAGATACTCTGCTAAGCACTTTATACAGATATCTCATTTCATCATCACGACTCTTGAAAGTAGACTCTCACTCTACAGTTGAGGAAAGTGAGGCATGTTTGAGTTTAACTGAGATTAAGACTTACCCAGAGTCACACATTAAATGTTAAAAGTCTGAAGCTGGTACTGAACTCAGGTCTTCCTGATTCCAGACCTACCCCTGTTCATTGTGCCACCTAGCTGCCAAGAGCAGACATAGTCATAGATATGTTTATGCTGCACAGCAATACATGGGGGGGTGATCAAAGCAAAAAATAATAATTGGGATAATATAAAGGGGTTGGCCTTCCTCTTCATCAGAGACCAAGGTCAAGAAGGGAGATAAAGGTGTGATATGGTGATATGAGAGAAGGAAGAAGACAGAAGTGGGGACTTTCAGGAAAGGGCTACAACTATTTTTGGTGAAGTTTAAATTGAGGTTCTCAGAAGGAGGGTCGAGACACACAAGATATGAGAAATGAGGTAAGGCAACATTTGGAATAGCTATTCTGGAGAGTGGGATATCCAACTAATTGTAGTGGATCCTGTTTTGTGATTTTCCTAATCTCCAATAAGTTGCATGTGAAATGGGAGTTTAGCATGGCTTAGGTGATGAGGAATTGAAGTAGTGTAGGGTTATACTGGTTCACCAAGGAGTTAAGATAGGAAAGTGAAGAGAGTATAGCCAGGGTAGGGGTAATAGCCTAGGAAAAAACTGAGGGGTACAGGGAATGGTAGCCATGGTGAGTTTGAAAAAGAGTTAGGATTTTAAGGAACAGGGGAAAATAATATGATAAAAATTGATGAGATAATGAAATTTCTGAGTTGGCAAATATGAAAATAGACCACTTGTTTGTGATAGTTGTATCAAGGGTCGGGAGCCACATGGTGAATCAGGCAGGTTCTGCTCTGAAACAGATGATAGGAGTCTGTTGAGTATAACATGGGCGAGGATCTTTCCGGCAGTGGAGAGTAGTGAGATGCCTCTGTAGTTGTCACAGGCTGCTCGTGTGCCTTTGTTCTTGCATAGGGCTACAATGGAGGCATCTCTTAGTTCTGGGGGCATGTCTTCCTCTTCCCATATGCTGGTCAGCACTATGTGGAATGCCTGGAGCGCCTTTCCATTTAAGGCCTTGTACACCTCGGTTGGGATCCCATCTTTACCGGGTGTCTTGCCTGCACTCATTTGTTTAATGGCTTTTTGGACTTCTTCTAGTGAAGGAGGGACGTCAAGTTGTTCAATGGTGCGGTTTTGGGGGATCTGGTCAAGGGCGCTTTGGTCGACTGAAGAGGATCGGTTGAGATGCTGACTGAAGTGTTCTTTCCACCTGTTGCTGATGCCTTTTTTATCTTTTATGAGAGTGTCACCATCAGAGGATAGCAAGGGAGTGGTGGTGGGTTTTAATGGCCCATAGTCTTGAGGGCACTGAAAAATTGTTTGTAGTTTTTCATATCAGCAAACCACTGGATTTCTTCTGCCTTTTTTTCCCACCATCGGTCTTGCATTTTCCTGATCTCACACTGTGCCATGGCTTGGAGAGACTTGAATCTGTCCTTTTTAGGAGCAGAATTTGGGTTATTTTGCCACTCCATAAAGGCTTTGTTCTTTTTGCTCAATAGGTCTTCAATAGCAGTGTTGTTCTCGTCGAACCAGTCCTGGTGGTTGTGTTATTTGGGGCCTAGGACTGCCTTTGATGTTTCCTTCACTGCATCTCTGAACTGGTTCCATTTCTCGGTTGAGCTTCCAGTGAATGGTCCCTTGGCAGACAGCTTGTTGTCCAGGCAGGACTGGAATGTTTGCAAATAAGATGGATCTCTAAGACGACTCACGTTATAAAATGCGTGAACTGTCTGGGCGCGTTTTGGATGGTGAGGAGCAATGTACATTTGAAGAGTTGCTCTAACCAATCGGTGGTCTGTCCAGCATTCAGCTCCTCTCATGGCTCTGGTGATCTGTACATCCTGGATGTCTCGCCAGAGTACAATGATGTAGTCAATGAGATGCCACTGTTTTGATCGTGGGTGCATCCATGTTGTTTTATATTTGTTCGCCATTCTGAACACAGTGTTCGTGATGGTGAGTTCGAACTCTGAGCATTTGCTGAGTAGTAAGTAGTAGGCCGTTGTTCATTTTGCCCACGCCGTGTTTGCCGAATTACAATCGACAGCATTCAGCTTTCTAACGTCAACACTTTCAAGTACCTGGGCAGCACCATCGCCAACGACGGGTCCCTAGACCATGAGATTAATGCCAGGATCCAAAAGGCCAGCCAGGCACTCAGGCGGCTGCACTCCAAAGTCCTCCAACACAGAGGTATAAGCACTGCGACTAAGCTCAAAGTGTATAACGCAGTGGTCCTCAGCTCCCTCCTGTACGGTTGTGAGACATGGACACTGTATGGAAGCACATATAACAGCCGGAGCAATTCCACCAATGCTCTCTCCAGTCAATCATGAGGATCCAATGGCAGGACCGAATCACCAACCAGGAAGTCCTTGACAGAGCCAACTCCACCAGCATCAAAGTCCTGGTCCTCAAAACCCAGCTATGATGGTCTGGACACGTCATCCACATGGACCCAGCGAATACCAAGACAGGTATTCTATGGTGAACTGTCAGCTGG
This sequence comes from Monodelphis domestica, assembly GCF_027887165.1. Classification (NCBI taxonomy): domain Eukaryota; kingdom Metazoa; phylum Chordata; class Mammalia; order Didelphimorphia; family Didelphidae; genus Monodelphis; species Monodelphis domestica. The sequence continues at coordinate 288,466,947 of NC_077231.1, forward strand.
ACTCAGGAAACAAGGCCGACCAAAGAAAAGATTCAAGGATCAGCTAAAGTCCAACTTGAAGTGGGCTGGCATTACACCAAAGCAACTAGAACTCGCTGCCTCTGTCAGAAGCAGCTGGCGAACCCACATTCACCAGGCCGCCACCACTTTTGAAGATGAACAACAGCGATGTCTTGCCGCTGCTTGTGAACGCCAACACCAGGCCACAACCGCACCTCCTGTCCCATGCCCCATGTGCCACAAACTTTGCGCCTCAGTCTTTGGACTTCAAAGCCACATGAGAGTACATCAATAGATGATAATGCACAAAGACAATTGTCATTCTCGGTCACCGAGAGACTACCACTAGTAATACCACTACTAGTCCTATGCCCAGGTACCAAAGAAAGATAAAAAGGACCCATAGGTACAAAATTATTTATAGCAGCTCTTTTTTCAGTCACAAAAAAAATTGAAAACTATGTGGATACCCATTAGAGAATGGCTCAACAAATTATGGTATGTTAATGTAATAGAATACTATTATGCTATAAGAAATAATGCAGGATGTAGTTTCAGAAAAACCTATAAAGATTTGTGTATGAATTGATGTAATGTGAAATGAGCAGAGCCAGGAGAACATTCTATATAATAATATTAAGATCAATAATACAATAACAATAATAGTAAACTCTGAAAGGAATTCTAACCAACTCAGGGACCAACCATTATGCTAGAGAACTCAAGGAGTTTCATTTTTCTTGCTTTTTCATTGGGGTGGAAATTGGGGGGAGGTAGAACAGGGAGAAAAAAATATAATTAAAAAAACATAATGTAATTTTCTCTAAGTGTCACATTGCTAAAACCAGTAAATGTTACAGAAATATTAGCACTAAAAATAACACAATAGCAATCTGGTTCAATTTCCTCTTAATTTGCCCAAAGCATCAATTTCTTAAAGTATGTACTATTTTATGGTCCCCTAATTTGCACATTAATACAAATAACTAATTAGCTTTTAATAGTGAACCTCAGAAGTCACCACTATAATGATGAACATTTATGGCATTAATAGACAACTACAGAATAAAAAAAATCACTGATAAGTAAAATTTATATAACATCTAAGTCATTGTTACCCAACCCGGATCCTGAAGACATTACTCATATATATCCTGGCTAACATTTCCCTCCACAATTCAGTTTCTGAATTTTTTTCCTTCACAGATTGCTTAGGGCTACCTTGACTACCTTTTGTTTTGTTAACACTCATGCTCCTTTCAGCATCCTAATTGGAACTCAGAAATGAAAGGGACACCAAACAAAAGATAGGCATTCTAACTCTAGTTATAGCTTTCAGAATCTCCTAGCTGTTTGAATCTTGCAAGCCATATAATCTTTTTCTTCATATGTAACTCAGTTTTTTCATATGTAAAATAAAAGATCTTAATATCTGACTTTTGTAAGGATTTAGTATACCTTAAAGTTCAGTATAAATGTGTTACTATTTTTTATTATTCTCAAAGAATTGAACCAAGTAAGGTAAATCTGTAACATAAAGTATTTCTTTCTTCACACTGTCCCAATTAATCTGTCAATATTTGCTGATTTTGTATAGCAGAGTTCTTTTCTCTTCCTTTTCTCAATATTATTGCACCACGGCATCATTTTCTCAAAGGACTAGTTCTCTACTTCCCCTTGAATTTTCTTTTGGTCAGTGTATGTCCTTCTGACTCCTAACCATACAAACTCACATCAAATCAAGAAGGAGGAGATCAATGAATTAAATGAAATAAAATAAATAAAATAATAAATAAATACAAATAAAAACTAAATTGGAAATCCTAAAAATTAAAGGAGAAAAACTAATAAAACTAATAAATAAGAGCAGGAGCTTGTACTTTGAAAAAAACAAAATAAAATAAAGTACTGGTTAATCTAATTTTAAAAAGAAGAGAATCAAATTAATAGCATCAAAAATGAAAAGGGCGATCTCACCTCTAATGAAAAAATTAAGACAATTATAAAAAGCTACTATGTTCAATTATATGGCAATAATTATGATAACCTAGGTGCAATGGACAAATATTTACAAAAATATAAAATACCAAGATTAACAAAAGAGGAAATAGAATACTTAAATAATCCCATCTCAGAAAAAGAAATTGAACAAGCCATCAAAGAATTCCCCAAGAAAAAAAATCCCTTGGACCTGATGGATTCACAAGTGAATTCTATCAAACATTTAAAGAATAACTAATCCCAATATTACACAAACTATTTGACAAAATAAGCAAAGAAGGGGTCTTAGCAAATTAATTTTATGACACAAATATGGTACTGATTCCTAAACCAGGAAGACCAAAAACAGAGAAAAAAACTACCGACCAATCTACTTCTTCTTCTTCTTCTTTTAAAAAACCCTTGGAATCAAGACTGTGTTTTGGTTCCAAGGCAGAAGAGTGGTAAGGGTTAGGCAATGGGGGTTAAGTGACTTGCCCTGGGTCACACAGCTGGGAAGTATCTAAGGCTAGATTTGAACCTAGGACCTCCCAACTCTAGGTCTGACTCTCAATCCACTGAGCTACCCAGCTGCCCCCTAGACCAATCTTCTTAATGAACATAGATGCAAAAATCTATGCAAAAATAAAATACTAGCAAAGAGACTACAGCAAGTCATCACAAGGATTATCCACTATGACCAAGTGGGATTTATACCAGGAATACAAAACTGGATTAACACTGGGAAAACCATCCATCCACATAATTGACCATATCAATAGCCAAAATAACAGAAATCACATGATTACCTCAATAGATGCAGAAAAAGCCTTTGACAAAATACAACACCTGTTACTATTAAAAACACTAGATAATATAGGAATAGAAGGGCCTTTCCTCAAAATAATAGACAGTATTTATTTAAAACCATCAGCAAGTACCGTCTGCAATTGGGGTTAAGTTAGGAATCTTCCCAATAAGATCAGGAGTAAAGCAAGGATAACCACTAACACCATTCATTATTATTTAATTTTGTACTAGAAACTCTAGCTGTAGCAATTAGAGAAGGAAAAAGAAATGGAAGGGATTAAGTAGGCAATGAGGAAACTGAACTATTATCCTTTGCAGATATGATGTTATACTTAGTGAAATGCTTAGTAGAAATAACTAATAACTTTAGCAAAGTTGCAGGATATGAAATAAATTCACAAAAATCATCGGCATTTCTATTTATTTCCAAAAAAAGTTAGAAATAGAAATTCCATTTAAAATCACTCTAGGTAACATAAAATATTTGGGAATCTATCTGTCAAATCTGGCCTCAGACACTTCCTAGCTGTGTGACCCTGGGCAAGTCACTTAACCCTTTGTTGCCTAGGCCTTACCCCTCTTCTGCCTTGGAACCAATACACAGTATTGATCCTAAGATTTAAGGTAAGGGTTTAAAAAAAAAAAAGCAAAATAATATAACTGAGATACCATCTCAAACCTTTAAGATTGATTAATAGAACCAAAAAGGAAAATGATAAATGTAGGAGGGGATGTGGGAAAATTGGGAAACTAATATATTGCTGGTGGAATTGTGAACTGATATCACCATTCTGGAGAGCAATATGGAACCAGGCTCAAAGAGCCTCAAATTTATGTATATACCCTATGACCCAGCAATACCACTACTGGGTCTATATCTCAAAGAGATCTGAGATAAATTGGAAAATGAAGGGATGAACAAGTTGCGATGTATCATTGTAATGGAAAGACTTTTATGAATTGACAAAGTGAAATGAGCAGAATTACGTGAACAATGTAGACAATAACAGAAATATGATCAACTGTGAAGGACTAAACCATTATCAGCAGAGTAAGTCTCCAAGAGGATCACAAAGAACTCATGATAAAAATGCTATACACACCATAAAGGAATTGTCAGTCTACTTATCAAAGCATGCCAGCTTCCACTATTTTTCCTTCATGAGATTTCTATTATATATGTGTGATATGTGACTTCTATTGGGATGAGCAAAATAAGGAAATGTTTTACATGGAGAAAACTTGAATTCTAAAATGTCGAAAATTGTTTCTACATATAATTGAAGAAAAAAAAGCCCCTCTATGATCTTTTTTTAGTCTAAGGACTAAAAACCTAACAAGCTGTTCCTATTTAAGTCTCAACAGAGTTCCTAAAGAATGTCTTTTAAATGGGCCCTGGACAAAGTCAGGACATTAATTCATTGCTGGTGGGGTTGTGAATTGATCCAACCATTCTGGAGGGCAATTTGGAACTATGCCAAAGGGCAATAAAAGACTGTCTGCCCTTTGATCCAGCCATAGCACTGCTGGGTTTGTACGCCAAAGAGATAATAAGGAAAAAGACTTGTTACAAGAATATTCATAGCAGCACTCTTTGTGGTGGCCAAAAATTGGAAATTGAGGGGATTCCCTTCAATTGGGGAATGGCTGAACAAATTGTAGTATGTTGGTGATGGAATACTATTGTGCTCAAAGGAATACTAAAGTGGAGGAATTCCATGTGAACTGGAACAACCTCCAGGAATGGATGCAGAGTGAGAGGAGCAGAACCAGGAGAACATTGTACACAGAGATTGATACACTGTGGTACAATCGAATGTAATGGACTTCTCCATTAGTGGCAATGCAGTGATCCAGAAAAACCAGGAAGGATCTATGAGAAAGAACACTTTTGAATGAGAAACATCCACATTCAGAGAAAGAACTGTGGGAGCAGAAACACACAAGAAAAATAACTACTTGATCACATGTGTCAATGGGGATATAATTGGGGATGTAGACCCTAAATGAACATCCTAATGCAAACACCAACAGCATGGAAATGGGTTTTGATCAAGAACACACGTAATACCCTGTGGAACTGAGCAATTACGGGAGGGGTGGAGAGAGGAATAGAATATGATTTTTGTAAACAAGGAATAATGTTTGAAATTGACCAAATAATTTTTTTTAATGGAAAAAAAATAAATGGGCCCTGGATCAATTTTTTACAAATAAATCTTTATTGCACAAGGTATATGCTTAAATACTTCATGAGAGATACAAAAAATTGCCACAATCAGTTCAACCAAGACAATATGTCTACTTGAGTAAATACATTATTTTGAGAATCCTAGGAAATGGCATGAGGAAGGAAGCCTCCATCTATTTAAAAATTTTTTTTTCTTAAGTCTGCTAGTGAACTCCTATATGACTTGGAAAAAGTTACACAATTTTGATAATTATAGTTCTGAGTCAAATAACTAAAACTTGAGACAAACTATGATTCCAAATTGTAATGCTTCATTTATCTGAGTGAGTCAATTTTCCATTTAACTTTTTTAAATGAATTTTAATATTTCCTCCTTGTTAGTAGAAATCTTTCTACAACATTATCCTTTCTTCTTTTAGTAAACTGAAAACAATTTTGTTGATGACTTGGAGTCATTATCAGCATCAACTATACTGTGGACCCTGTGATCTGTCAGAAGAACTAGGCTGCAATCCCCAATTTGTTACTTTGATAGTCTTGAGTATGTCAAATTCACTCCTCAACCACTAACAAGAAATAATACTACTAACTTATATTTCCCAATTTACCAAACAACTGAAGTAAAGGGTTTTGCAAATCATAAAGCATATACAAGAGATCCCAAAAGTCTTGAAGTTTTAAGCTACTAAAGCTTTAGGTGTACCCAGATTTCTTCTTTTCCACTTCTCATCTACTAAAGCTTAAAATTATACTAAGACTTCTGGAACATATAAATGTCCCTGTATAAATATCTTGCCCTAAGAGGCTATCATGGCATATAATCTAGTTTCTGTATATGCTGTTTCCTTGAACCTAGCTCTCAGCTATCTCTTCTCAGTGCTATCAACATGTCCCTTCTAGGAAATGCCTCCACTTTCCTCCTGAATTATAATCTTCTATCTGTTGTTTTCTAAAGAATAGATTGCCAAAGTTAAGCACGTTATATTTGTTAAAAGTCAGTAACCTGAATTTCAAATACGTTGCTTGTGTAAGCCTGGCTTGAGGGTGCCCATACCTCTAAAAAAAAACAACAACAAAAAAAAACACCTTCCAGGTTTGTGGATGTCTAGTTGAACTTGTCATAAATCTCACTGTCAAGAACCAAATAAACTGGTATACATTGTATCCAAACCATGGATACAACAAGAAAGACTACTTTCTCTATGGTGAAAAAGGATTGTCTTAACCTTAGTTACAATTCCTGTCTCAGACACTTACTGGCTGTGTGATTTCGTGTAAGCCACTTAAACTTCCCAATGTCTCATTTTACTCATCAGTGAAATGGAATAATGGCAAATTTTTTCCCCAAGATTGTTATGAAAATCAAATGAAATAACATAGGTAAAGTACTTTGCAAACTTTAAAAGCTATAGAATGAGCTATTATTATCTATACCTAATAACAAATAACAAATTAAAAACCAAGGAAACATCCAGTTGATTCACTATTGGTGGAATTTGTCAATTCTGGAAAATACTGAACTATGTCCCCAAATTCCACAACTGATATATGACTTTTGACCCAGAAATACTACTCATCAAGCTCATTCTCCAAAAAAAAAAATCAAAGAAAGTAGAAAGGGAGTCATATATTAAAAAAAATGTCTATGGTTATTATTTTTTGTAGTACCAGAGTATTTTTGTATTTGATTCTGGATGTGACAGGAAGACACAGGAATTTGCCGAGTAGGGGAGTGACATGATAAGACCTAGGCTTTTATTGTTGTTCAGCTGTATCCTATTCTTCATTACCCTGTTTGGGGTTTTCTTGACAAGGACATTGAAGTGGTTTGCCATTTCTTTCTCCAGCTCATTTTACAGATGAAGGAACTGAAATAGTTAAGTGACTTTCCCAGGGTCACACAGCAAGTAAAGGTTTATGGTCAATTTTTAAATAAACCCTAACCCTTGGTCTTAAAATTATTTCTAAATTCAAATCTAAACTCTAAGACAGGAAGGGTGAGTTTTAGGGAAGAAGAAAAGCCAGTTATCTTCTGAGATTACATGCAATTTACCTTGTATATATTATGTGTATAACTGTTTACATGTGGTCTCCCCCATTATTAGGTGAGCTCCTTGAGGGCATGGGCTGTTTTTGCTTTCTTTGCATCCAAAATGGCTGGCAGTACTAAATGCTAATCAACTTCTTAATAAATGCCTGATGACTAGATTTAATAATGCCATAAAATGTGAATGGATCAAATAATCCAATTAAATGAGTGGATTTTAAGGAATTATTTTCTGGGCAAAATAAAAGTCTAATATTAAAAATTGAATTAAAAAAAAACAGGTGTAAATTGCAGAAGCCAATATTTGCTTCATGCAAGGAAAAATGTTTAGTACTATTTGAAATTTGGAGATCCTGTGCCTGGAGGATATAAGGCAAAGACTGGAATTTTAACTTGTCTCAAATGTTCCATGGTGAATTGTCTTCAGGTCTCAAGTGGAGGGAAAAGCCTCAGAGGCCTTGTGACAATTCTTACATTCTTCAGTATTAAACCTTAACTCTAAGTCTGCCTTAAACTAAATTATTTAAGTTACCCAGCTATACTTTATCCTAAAAATGAACAGATAGGAGAAGTAGAAAAACACTTTATCTAAAATTCAACCCCCAAATCTTAAGAAGTAAAAGTGAAGAAGTCAATTAATTTAGATTTTTACACCAATGGGTCCTTTTAAGTAACTTCTTATTCAAAGGTAAGAATTTGATTACACACTCCTGGAAAGCTGTAAGAATTGACCACTAAGGTCTTTTCCTACTTAAGGACACTGACTGAAATCTTAGTTTAATTAGTTCTTTATTTTTTATATTCTTCTCTCATAGGTTTGGTGTTGTTTTTTTTAAAACCCTAACCTTCTGTCAGTATCAAAATTCCAAAACAGAAGAGTGGCAAGGGGTAGGCAATTGGGGTTAAGTGTCTTGCCAGGGTCAGACAGTAAGTATTTGAGGCCAAATTTGAACCCAGATGCTCCTGTTTCCAGGTCTGGCTCTCTATCAACTGAGACACCTAACGTGCAATTTAAAAAAAAAAAGAAGAAAGAAAGAAAGAAGGATTGCTAAAGTTTGGGGAATTAAAAAAAATGTTCCATGCATACATTTTAAAATATTGGACTGCTTCTTAACTAATCCAGCTATGTGTTAAATATAAATTTCCTATTGTTGCTATAAGTTTGAAACTAAGGATATTTCCTAAATACAAGAAGACTGTGTGACTAAAACATGTGAAATCTATAAGAGCTTGTAGAATGAGTCTATTTTAGTGACTATTTTCATAACCTTGGGTCCCCCAAAAGACTTGTTCCTTTAAAACTAGTTTACATGGAAAAACTACAAGCCATTAATAGTATTAGCTAGAATTTGTGTAAAAAATTTATCATACTATTCACAAAAACTGAAGATAAAAAAGGCATACAAAAAATTAGCAGCATTAAATTTAAATGATTTTAGATTGTTATATAATTGAATTAGGCAATTAATGTGAAGAATAAAATTAGATTTCCTTAGCTGCCTTTCTATGACTTTTCTTCATGATAGGTTTTTTCATAAACTGATATACTAATTTATTGTTAAGAGTATCTACTTGATATAAATTAATGCACTAACAGCCAATAGCCTTTAAAACAGTTTGTTCTCTAACTAGGGGAAATGTCCCTTGTAACCTGTTTATTCTACTCATTTATTAAGCAAATCTTTTTTTTTCATAGACATTACATAAAGTAAAACGAATGCCTAAGCCTACACCAATTTGTCATATCTTCCTACTCTATATTAGTAACATCTAAAGAAAAAATTTTGGGGGGGGGGGTGGGGGTGGGGGCAGTTGGATGACTCAGTGGACTGGGAGCCAGGCCTAAGATTCAAATATGGTCCTAGATTCAAATATTGACTCAGACAGTTCTTAGTTGTGTGACCATGGGCAAGTCACTTAACCCCCATTGCCAATTCCTTACTGCTTTTCTGCCTTGGAACTAATACACAGAAGTGATTCTAAGACAGAAGGTTAAGAGTTTTTTTTAAAAATTGTTTTTCTTTTAAACAGTATTGTATAACTTCCTTTAAAAAGTAAAAAGAAAACCGAAAAATTAGTTAATACATCTAACAACATGTGGTATTTTTTCAATACTAGAATAAGCTATAGTATAGCGTTAGGACTCAAAACTGCAGGGGAAATTTTCTTGTTAAAAATAGGTTACTATAGTTACCAAATGTTTGCCCTTACAAGCAAGACTTAAATGAAACGTCTGGATTTCCCACATGTACAGTGAAAAGCAGTTAGGAGTATACATGAGTTATTTCACACACAAATTAGGACTCTACCACTTCCGTTTCAAAGTAGCTATTATTTGGGAAACACAAGAGAATATGATTCATGTTTTTTTTTGGGTGGAGATAGAAATACTGAATGTAACTATTTAAAAATCCTAACTGATGACTCACAACAGTTTGGGGGGCCTTTTTCATATTTCTGTCTTCTTTTTTAACCAAGTAATTATACTAAAAGTTTATTCTGTTGTTTCAAAAGAGGGATATATGGATGAGGTTTTTTTGAAAATGATTTTCATTCTAGCTGTAAACAAATTCAAGTCTCTGGTAAGCTTGCAAAAATACTTTTTGAGTAAACATCACAACTTACTAATGTTCGTCAGTGAAAACAGAGTGAACTCTTTGATGTAACATTTTCTGAAACCCTTAAATGGAATGGTGGGGCCCCATTGAGAATTGTCAGCTTGCCCATTCTCAACTGTGTATATAGCTTAAATGGCTGCCAAACACTGTGACTCTCGGTTTAAACATACACACATACAAACAGAAAGACAGTTTTTTTGATTCGGCACTTCAAAATTGAGTTTTTAAATAATACTTTAGGATATTATGTAGAAGAAAAAATTTAGCCCATTATTATTATGTGATCTTTTAGGACATAAGAGATTTGTTTGTCTTCCCTTTGCAGATTTTAATGTTATCATTTCTTTTCAAGGCCAGAAAGGAATGAAGGAATAAGCATTTATAGAGAATCTACTATGTGTCAGGCAGTGTGCTATTTACTTTTTAAAAAATATTGTTTCATTTGATCCTTAACAACAACTGTGAACTATCATTATCATCCCCATTTAACAGCTGAAGAAACTAAAGCAAAACAGAGGGGCAGCAAAGCAGGATAGTGGATAGAGTGCCATATCTAGAGTCGAGCAGAATTCAGTTCAAATCTGATCTTAAAAACTTCTTAGCTATGTGACCCTGGGCAAACCACTTAAGCCTGGCTTGCTTTCAATAACCAAAGTGATTTTCTAAAGCACAGGTTAGACCATGTCAGCTTTCTCTCTCAATAAACTCCAGTATCAAATACAAATGCTCTATTTGGCATTCAAAAGCTTCATAATCTAGCTTCTTCTTACCTTATAACTTAACTTCCCTCCATGTACTGTTCTATGCAGTAAAATGGGTCTCTATGAACATGTGAATTCTCTGACTATCCCCTTTTCTTGGATTGCTTTCCCTCCTAAACTCTACCTACTGAATTCCCTGGTTTCCTTTAAGTTCCAACTGAAATCCAATATCAATCTCTTAATTCTAGTGCCTTCCTTCAACTATTTTCTCTTTGTGCTATGTATACTTATTTGTGTATGTTTATTTATTGCTTCCCCCATTTGATTGTGAGGTTCTTGAGGTTGGAGACTGTTTTCCCTCTTTGTATCCCTAGCTCTTAACACAGTGCCCATCCTAGTAGACACACATACCATCTGTATGACCTTGGGAAAGTCACGTCATCACTCAAGGCCTGTAAAATGAGATTATTGAATTAGGTGTCTCTTTCTCACTTTTAACCTAGTTCTGGTCCTGATTTTCCAGTTTTTCACTTTGCCCCATTTAGCAACTCACCACTTTAAAGGACTGGAGAGGTTGAAATACCATATTTCAGAAGGCAAACTGATTATAATCCTATGGAGGTGGAAGTGGGGAGAGAAGGGGTAGTATTTTTTGGACTCTTAATAAAATAAGAGTTCCTTGAATGTAGAAACTAAACAATGAACAAAAAATAATGAACTGGCACTGTCATCATCAAGAGTCATAAAGAAATTTATTAAGACAAAGCCTGTGAATGGTTCTGTTGCCTTGAAGTCCCAGAAAACTAGAAAAAGATATGAATAAGGATGAAGGTAAGAAGGTACAGGGAAATTATCTCTCATCATCAGGACACATAAGTAGACATCTAAATAAACAAAAGTTAGGTGGTTGAAGAGCAACTAACATTTCAACCTCCCGTTCATATGAATTGGTCAAAAGGGGCAAGAATACACACAACACAACTAGGTACAGAATATAGTTCATTTAAGAGGGAAATGTGAGGGAAAGGGGAGAAGGGCAGATTAAGGGAGGTCTAAGTCTAACAACAAATTCTATTTATGCATTCTGATTATGTGAGATAATGTTCCCTAATCTTCCTCTTCTCTAATCCCCACCCCCCCAAACTGTATTCCTCTTCCCCTTTTTTCAATCCTCTATGATAGACATAATGATTCAGTGTAGGGAAAGAGGGGAATGGTAAATTACCTGCCATTTAGATAGAACTTCCTTATCCCTTCTTGCCTTCTCACCTCCACTCCCTCCTTTTCTGCTTCCCATTTTCTCCCATGAGAATGTAAGCTCCTTGAGGATAGGGAGTGTCTTTTTCATATCTGTTTTCCTGGGGTGTAGCATAGTGCCTGACACATAGGAAAGTACTTCATAAACAATGACTGAAAGCCTTCATAGCATGGCAGAACCTGTTAAAGAGTTTTCACTCCATTGGCAGTATTCTAGAACCATTTGGGAATTAGAGAGGGTTATTTCCTAAGAAAGGCCTCAGGTTGGGTCTTTTATAAAGGAATTTTATTACACAACTGCAAAAACAAATGGCTTCAGGATCATGGCACTGGGAAAATTGATGATATATCTTCTGACCAATGTATCATTTGATACATCATGATGGTATATCATTTGATCAATTTTATTATTTGATAAAAAACATCAAGAGCAGCAAGTTGACACAGTAGGTGAGTGCCTGGCCTAAATCAGGAAGATTCATTTTCTTGAGTTCAAATCTGGCCTCAGGCACTTAACTAGCCATGTGACCCTGCGCAAGTCATTTAGCCCTGTTTGCCTCAGTTTCCTCATCTGTAAAATGATCTGGAGAAGGAAATAGCAAATCACTGTAGTATCTTTGCTCAGAAAACCCCAAATGGGATCATGAAGAGTTGGACACAACTGAAAAAAGTATAGCATTTAGAAGTATAACACTTACCTTCTGTAAGTCCTACCAGGCAAGAAACTCTAGGAGAACTGGCACAATTTGTTGACAATGAACCTGCCACCTTTAAAACTATACTGAAGTACATTACTTCACACATTCATGATTAAGAAAGCACTGTGGGAGGGGGCAACTAGGTGGTTCAGTGGATTGAGAGCCAGGCCTAGAGACGGGAGGTCCTAGGTTCAAATCTTGCTTCAGACACTTCCCAGCTATGTGACCCTGGGCAAGTCACTTAACCCCCATTGCCTAGCCCTTACCACTCTTCTGCCTTGGAGTCAATACACAGTATTGACTCTAAGACAGAAGGTAAGGGTTTATTTATTTAAAAAAAAGTACTGTAGAAAGGCATTCATATTAAGCTATTTTGAGACGCTACTATAAATTAGTGGCATATTAACCCAATCTTCTGATTTTTTAGTTATGATACTTTTAGAAGGTAGCCAGAGAAATTTCAGAATGCGAGGAATGAAAATAATTTTAGTTTATTAAAAAGTCATGTCTAAGTACAGCTAGGTGACTCAGTAGACAGAAAGAGAGGCCTGGAGACAGGACATCTAGGTTCATATTTGGCCTCAGACACTTCCTAATTCTCTGATCCTGGGCAAGTCACTTAACCCATATTACCTACCCTTTACCACTCTTCTGCCTTGAAACCAATATATAGATAGTATTGATTCTAAGTCAGGTACTAGGGATTTTTTTTAACAACAGTAAAAAAAAATAAGCATGTAGCGATCATTAAGAAAATATAATGGGATACTATGTTAATTTTCTCATTACCACAGCTTTGGATATATGAAAAAATTAGAGGAATAAGCCTACTATGCTCTAAACATTATGCTAAGGACTGGAAATACAATTTTTTTTTAATAAGACAAACAGAACCTGCCCTTACATATTGTAATTTAATATGGGAAGCTAACAGACAGAGCAGAGTGATAACCAGAGAGGAGTATTTTCTTTTGGATGGTGAAAGGTGGGAAGAGGCTCACAAATGGTGACCTAAATGAACAGGTGGATGAGATGTAAAGCTGAAGAATGGTCTAATGTTCTAGCGCAGTAATGGTGAACCTATGGCCCAGGTGCCAAAGATGGCACACAGAGCACTGTCTATGGGCATTTGGGCCCCTCCTCCCCTCACTAAGAGATTGTTACTAGAAAGGCATAGAGACACAGGCAATGTTTCTCCTCTCCCCCTCTGCACTATTCCTGAAGAAATTTTTCCACATTACATGTCCTTCTGCCCAGCAACCCTATAGGAGCACAAAGTGGGTAAGATAGGCGGTTTACAGGTGGCAGAGCTAAAGGAAAGCTGAGTGCCCAGGCCATTACCCTCCCTCTCTCCACATGCACCTCTCATCACCGGCCCCTCTGCCCAGCGGCCAAATCGAAGCACTTCCTTCCTACCCTGTCTGGGTGGGGAGGTAGGGCATGGCATGGCACTCATTCTCTGGTGGGGGACCAGCAGGGTACTTGGTCTAGGGGATGGGGGGGGGGGGATGGGGCATGGCACTTCATCTCTAACAGGTCTGTCATCACTGTTCTAGAGTCACCCAGTAAATATATGAGGCTAAATTTCTAGTTTGCACATTTTCAGTTACCAGTCAACTAGGTTGGGCCCCAAGGCTGGGAGTTCAAAAAATTGAGTGGAATAACTTCCCCAGGGACTGGGACCTAAATTCTGGGAAGACCCAAGTCTCGGGTCTAATAGGGAAGGGAGCTTTGGAAAGGACTGGGCCAGCTATAGAAGGCAAATGTTGAGATGGCTGAAGAGACAGCTAGGCTAGATGGGAAATAAAGGTAATTATTTTTTAAGAATTCTATATAACTTCAGTTATGGCAGGAGGAATATCAAAGTATATATTGCATAAAAGCACTGGTATAACCTATATCAGACTATTTGCCCTTGGGGTGGGGGGGAAGGGAGAAGAATCTGAATCAAAAAATGTGAGAAAACAATAGTCAATTTTTTCTACTTGCAATTAAAATATAATTAATTTTTTTAAATATACATAGCTATACTTTGAAGAAAAACATGGGAGTGTAAGGAGATACAATTACAGCATACTAAAACTATATGAATTGGCTGCACTGTTGCACAGAAATAACTGAAAAGTAACTTGCACGAGTATAGATTCCTACACTATTTTCCTTTGGTGGAAAGTACTCTGCAGAATGTGAATATTGAAAGCAAGGATCTGCTGCCCCCTAGAGATATACACTAGGACTGTAGTGTCTTGCTATTTAAAAAACTTGGACAGAAAAGGCAACTTTAAGAAATGGTTGGTTTTATTTTGTATGCCAATATATCCACATTTGGGAGTCTATTAGACTGCAGTTTCCCTTTGCTGTATTATATGAAGAAAGTGTTTTGTGAACTTTACCAAACCAAGTTTTTCATATGTCTTCTAAAGGTTACTTTTAAGCTTTCTTTTGATAGAAGTCAGATGACTTCTTGAAATAAATGCAACATTCTAACATTATTCTATAATAATTTGTGCCAACTTAGGTGTTGTGCTCTGATATCAGTCGTTCTTATTGTATTATCTTTCATGATTCACCAACCAGATTACTCTTTCATTTATTCAAAAATGTTCTGGGATCATGTACATTACAGTAAAAATATTAAACACACAAAGAAACTGGTAAGAACTCAGAAAAAGGCTCCTTCCAGAGGATACAGAGAGGACTTTAAAGAAAAAATGGCATATCAGAGTGTGAAAATGGTACATTCATCAAGAGAATGATAAGTAGCCAAATTTGATTGGAAGAGAGGCTATGACATATAGAGTGCATTAAGGAAAAGTGTGAGATAAAGCCACTGTTGCATGCTTTCTAATAATATCAGGTGATATTAGTTTATGATAAGGCACCTACTACCAATTGTAGGAAATACCAAATAATGGAATTATTTGGTCATAAAAACCTACAAGACAAAAATACACAATGCTATGGCTCCTTTCTAACTTCTCTCAAGATAGTGGCAGAGTAACAAAAAAGAAAGCAATTTTCTGTCTTTTAGACCAATGATGGCAAACCTTTTAGAGATTATGTGCCATGCCCCTCTTACCCCATACCCCCACAGGGGAGGGAGAAAATGCTCTCTTTGGGCTAGGCGGGTGAAGTAAGGAATATCCTCTACAGAGGTTAGAGAGGAGTTGGGGAGTGGTCTCAAGAGCTCTGCTCTTTCTCAGCCTGTGAGCTGCCCACCTTGCCTGCTGTGAGCTCCCATTGGGTTGCTGGGCAGAGGAGCCAGTGATGTGAAAAAATGTCATCAGGCAAGTGGAGAGGGGGAGGGAGCAGCTCCAGAACTCCTCTACCTTTCTAGTAACAAACTCTGATGGGGAGAGGGCAGGGGAGGGCAGTACATGTGCCCAGAGAGCCCTCTGCATGCCATCTTTGGCACACATGCCATAGTTCTGCCACAACTAGTCTAGACAATGTTTATTCATTTAATTGTGGGTACTATATATGTCCAGTGAATCAAGTAACCTTCCTACAGAGTAAAGATTCTCAACCAGGGGCCCCTAAACTTTTGCAATTGCATTTCAATATGATTTATAACCTTATTATCTTAATTCATTAATTTAAAGCTACTATTCTGAAAAGGGATCCAGATTTCACCACAAAAAGGTGAAGAACTCTGCTACAAAAAGGAACTGACATTGCCAATCTTCATAATCTTAGAAATCCATCATGATATAAGAACTATTTTGTAGCACTTCAAAATTTACGAAGCTATTTTATACCCAGAACTTCTTGACTCAAAGCCCATCACGCTAACCCAATAAAGAGGTAAAAGAGCATAACAGAAAACAAATGTGAGTAAAAATCAGTGCCACTAGTCACATTTGCATATGCTAAAACTGGAAGAGATAATCTATGTGGGAAATATTTCAAATCTGGGAGATACTTGATCAGGAATATATTGGGAACTTTTAAAATTATTTCACCCTACTCAGACAGTGCCTTAGGGGAAGATAAAGTTATAAACTCCTGATTGAACAATGAAAGTCCCCAACTCATACCTTATAGTAAAGCTAGAACCTTAAGCTAGGTGGTCTATTTTTAGATCTAATACAAAAAAGTGCTAAGTACCTATAAAGGTGTTTTCTTTTTCTCTCTCTCTCTCTCAATTCCTTCTTTCTTTCTTTATTAAAATCTCCATAAATCCCAGCTGACTTGGGTATTTCCATATTTGGGAATTTCCCATGGCGACCACTTACTTAGATTTGAAATCAAAACACTAAAAATTATCCTTACAGTTTTACACAATGTTATGATATGGTTGTGATAAGGAAGATATTGGCTAAAGCTTCTCTTCTACCAAAAGCAGAAAAGCTCATCAATTCCTGACTTGCTTTAATTATAGTTTTATTCTACAAAAAGTGAAGGAATCAAGAAAAAAAAAATTCAATTCTGGATCTGACTTTCATAAGTTGGAAGGAATTGATGTGTAGAAAAGATGGGAACTTGGATGGATGGACACAACAACTTTCTCCCAGAGTCTGTTAAAGAAAAGCCAAATAAAATCTGACTAGTGTCCTAGGTTTTTGGAAAGCAAATTTTAAAGGCTTTATTAAAAAAACAAACCCCACATAATAAACATAAATTCTGTAAGAGATATCAACCCAAGAGAAATGGGAAGCTCTCAGAAATCTTAAGACACACAAAGAAATGAGAAGAAAAATGAGTTATCTGAAGATTGACTTGGATATACAGATAACTCACAAACCAACTAGAGGAATAACAAAGAGGTTCCCCACTTACGATGTATGGGACAATAATAACAGTTAAAGAGAAGATAGCTGCTCAATTGAAATTTTGCCTGTTTTCTCTACAAAGGAAAATGGTCTTAATAGCATAAAGAACTGGAAAAAAACAACAGCTAAGATAGAGTTAACACCCAATAGAACAGGATCATATAGAGTAATTAGCTGACCTTAATAAATTTAAATCACTCGAATCAGAGGAACCATATCTTGGGTATTTAAAGATCTGACAGATGTGAGGAGACACTGATCTGTGAGTGCACCTGAAAAACCAGAAAGTATGAAAATGTCATAGGACTAAAAGACAAATACCCCATTATAAAAAAGGAAAAGAATAAAGTTTGCAACTTTTAAAAAATAAGTAGGTTTGATACCAATTCTAAAAGGACTAAAAATATGTTTAATGGGGCAGGCTCAGTGGATTCAGAGCCAAACCTGGAGATAAGAGATCCTGGGGTCAAATCTGGCCTTAGATACTTGACCCTGCACAAGTCATTAACCCCAAATGCCTAGCCCTAACTGCTCCTTTTGCCTTGGAACTAATACTTGGTAATAACTCTAAGACAAAAGGTAATGTTTAAAAAAAAAAGTATGGTTAGCAAAAAATCTAGAAAAGTAAGCAGTAATCATAAAAATCTAGTATATGGTTTTATCAGGAGCAAATCATGCCAGGCTAACCTTGCCTCCTGTTTTCACAGGGTTACTAAAATGCTAGATTAGGGAATGCCACAAATTGCTTTTATTTAGCAAAATGTCTGAAAAAGTATCTGACAATGATCTTTGGGGGGGGGGGGACAAAAGAGGTGTGAACTGGGCAGTAGCACATTTACACAGATTTGGAGCTAGCTAAATGGTCAGAACCAAAAGAGTAGTCACATGATTCAGTGTTAACTGGGCAAGGTTTCCACTGGAGTGCCACAAGGATCTGTATTTGGTCCAGTATCAAACATTAACGTTTCTATTAATGTATTCAGTTGACTTGAATAAAGGCATAAATGACAATGTTCATCAAATGTGTACAAAGCTGGAGTATAATTATAGCTAATAGAAAGACAAGAGATTTAAGAGTCACAAAACTACCTACAGGCTAAAATATTAGGATTAATTTATGGAGATAAATGTAAAATTGTACACTTCAAGTTAAAATAAGCTTCACAAATACAAGACTCGGGAGTCCTGGCTAAGCAACTTTGTCTGAAAAACAACATGAGAGTTTTAGTGAATTATAACCTCAGAGTTAACAGCCTAGAAAAATATCATGTGAGCTGCAGAGAGAAGTATTTCCTCAAGGAATAAAGAAAGCCATCATACCTCCCAATTTTGCCTCAGTCCCACTACCTCTGGAGTACTGTTTTCAGTTCTGAGCATCATATTTTAGAAAGGATGCTGATAAGCTCTTAACTTTCGAAAGAGAACAGCCAAGACAGTGGCAAGCTGTGATAGTGAAATCACTTTTAAAGACTGGTGTATATATATTAATTTAAGGTCTCCAAGGAATTCAACTATGTAATTCCTAAATGAAACATTCAAGTCAGCTGCCAACTTTTCTTTATGATGTTTTAATTACAAACAGGAGGAAGAAAGTATTAGAGGTAGAGAGAGAAGGAAAGGGGAGAGAAGGAAAGAGGTTTAAATACCCACTCTGCTCAGGCTGAGCCAAAGCGGGCTTTAAGGCCCTGGATAGCCAAGGCAAGGAAAGAGATCATCAGTCCTTATCACTCACGTGACCAATCTGGAGAAAAAAACAATCCGCAGGGCTCCTCCAACTCCAAGCACCAGGCTTCAATTGCCTCTAGCCCTCCTCACAGGAAGTCCAGAGAACTCCAGAGGCTGTTTCTCTACCTCACTTCCTGCGTCTCACATGTGCCTATGGTGGCTCTAGCTTGACCTAGGACCGGCCAATGGTCTGTCCTTTTTTTGCAAATGTCTGTTGAAGGCCATATTCTCAAATAATTCAATCTTGAGTTTGCTGTAGCCCTTCCTAACCCTGAGTACAGTGGAGATTGTAGTTTGCAAGACCTGATTCTGTTATTCCAAGTATCTCTATTGTTATTGATCAGGAAATAGCTAAATCCGATCTTCTAAAGAATGGCCTGAATAGGGTGGAGTAGTTTTGAAATTCACAAGGCCTGGAGTCCATGCCAGATGAGAACAGATGAAACAGGGAACCTCAGCATCAGACAATATATGTATATGACGTTTTCTTCAAGTTCTTGAAGGGCTACTGGCAGAACAAGGAATAATGTGTGAAAATCGAAAAGAAAGAGATTTAGGTTTGATGTCAGGAAAAGGTCTCAAACAATTACAGGTATCCAGAACTGGAAAGAGCTGCTTTGACAAGTAGTGAATTTTGAATTCCCCCTCACTTGAGCATCTAATTATTAGGCAAGTTATAATGGGGATTCTTTTTCAAATATGTGATAACTGGATGTCAAGTGAAGGGATCCCTTCTGATTCTGGTACTGTTAGCCAACTCAATTTATTGAATTGGGATAGTAATACCAAACCTTTGCCTTTGGGGGGCAGCAAAGACTAAAAGGAGAAATGACAAACTAAAGTGAAATTAGAGTGCTAACACGTATTTGCAAAACAAAAAGATATCTTCCTTAAGTAACAGGATTTTAACTAAAAGTTTAGGACTACATTAAAAGTTTTTCAGTTCTTAAGTTACATTACTTGCCCATCTTCACATGCCTAATAAGTGTCTGAAGAAAGATTTTAAAACTCAGGCTGCCTACATCCAAATCCTGGACTTTATCCTAATATCATGTTTCAAAAGGATATTTTTATAGACACCCCCCCCCCCAACTATGTAGCCTTGGTACTCATGCTCAAAAACTACAATCAAAAGAACAACCTTCTCTTCTGCAATATAATTTAAGAATTTGGGAATAAATTTTAATTCTCTTCAAAATTCTCTGAATGGGAGCTACATGGCTCACTGGATAGAGAGCCAGGCCTAGAGATGGGAGGTCCTGGGTTCAAATCTATCCTCAGATACTTCTAAATTGTATGACCCTGGGCAAGTTATTTAATCCCCATCTTACCATTCTTCTGCCTTAGAACCTAATACACAGTATTGATTCTATGATAGAAGGTAAGGTTAAAAAAAAATTCTCTGAATGGCCCAGTATGTTTTACCATCAAGCAACATGTAATGCTGTAAAATCATTAGTATTAGTACAAAGGAAAAATATTGTATAACTAATTAATAAAATTACATTTTCCTATTTAGTGAAACTCATACATACCCAACCATCAAAGAAAATTAATGAAAGTGTTCTAAATCTCTTATAATTAGAGAACTGCAAATCAAAACAACTCTGAGGTATACTACCTCACACCTAACAGATTGGCTAAAATGACAGCAAAGGAAAGTAATGAATGCTGGAGGGGATGTGGCAAAGTTGGAACATTAATGCATTGCTGGTGAATGGAGTTGTGAATTGATCCAACCGTTCTGGAAGGAAATTTGGAACTATGTCCAAAGGGTGATAAAAGACTGTCTGCCTTTTGATCTAGCCATATCACTGCTGGGTTTATACCCCAAAGAGAAAAATAAGGGAAAAGACAGGTACAAAAATATTTATAGCTACACTCTTTGTGGTGGCAAAAAATTGGAAAATGAGGGGATGCCTTTTGATCGGGGAATGGCTGAATAAATTGTGGTATATGTTGGTGATGGAATAATATTGTGCTCAAAGGAATAATGAACTAGAGGAATTCCATGGGAACTGGAATGACCTCCAGGAATTGCTGCAGAGTGAAAGGAGCAGAACCAGGAGAACATTATACACAGAGACTGATACATTATGGTACAATCAAATGTAATGGACTTTTCTACTAGCAGCAATGCAATAATCCAGGACAATTCTGAGGGACTTATGAGAAAGATGCTATCCACAACCAGGGAAAGAACTGTAGAAACACAGAAGAAAAACAACTGCTTGATCACATGGTTCGACGGGGATATGATTGGGGATGTAGATTCTAAATGCTCACTCTAATGCAAATATTAATAATATGGAAATAGGTATTGATCAATGACACATGCAAAACCCAGTGGAATTGCTTGTTGGCTATGGGAGAGTGGTGGGAGGAGGGGAGGGAAAGAACATGAATAATGTAATCATGGGAAAATATTCTAAATTAATTGTTCAAATAAAAAAATAAAATTAATGCTTCTATTTAGGCTTTATAATTTGTAATCTCTATTACAAAGTACTAAGAGGCAAAATACTAAGAATTCCAAAGTGTTTTGCCTCTAAGGTCACAACTGTTGGAAAAAGCTATCAAGACTCTGCCTTGATTCTTTGAAAGGTGTTTATACAGAAATGTAACAGTAATAACTTGTTAATAACCATGACTGCTAAATTTACTTATAACCAAAAAAACAATAAAAGGATAATCAATGTGACTGGATTCAAATCAGGGAGATAGAAATTTGTACATAATATGCTCTATTGACAGATTGGTAAGAGATACTCATCTTTACTTATTATATCCCAAACATCAACTGTATAGCTATTTTTGATTATTTTTTTTTCTTTTCTATGCTATAACGTTAAGAAGATTGGCTGTAGAATCAGATATGAAACCATGGGCAAGTACTCAAAAGCAACACTTTTAAGAATATAAATATAGAGAACATTTGCAGATCTGCTTTATTAGTGTTTTCAGATCAGAGTTCCCCATACCAACAAAATCACAAGTTCCATTCACCTCCCCT
This sequence comes from Monodelphis domestica, assembly GCF_027887165.1. NCBI lineage: Eukaryota > Metazoa > Chordata > Mammalia > Didelphimorphia > Didelphidae > Monodelphis > Monodelphis domestica. Next base: position 288,488,759 of record NC_077231.1, read on the forward strand.
GGTCACACACAAAAAAGCAAAAAAAAAACCTTCCTTCATCATGAGATAAAAATAAAAATTAATTATTATTCAAAGGGCAAAAGGTTAACAAAGAGAATTTCCTTTTTGTGATGCCAGTAAAACAAACAATTTTTTGGCATTTTTTGTCAAAGTAAAAAAGCACATTCCAATATTATGCAAAACAAAGTTCTTGTTCTACTACAATGATGCATAAAATATGTTACAGGAAAGTGATCATTTGGATAGGGTTTCATTTTGTGACGGTGATGGTTGAGAGTGGCTAACTCACAATATCTCATTTGGATTAGATGAAACTGAACACTGGTTTCCATACCTTTAATTAGTTCTCTGATAGCAATGTGCTAAATTTGTTTCCAAACATAGGTTTATTTGCTTTTCTTTTAGTGTGTGATTCTCTGGTTTTTACTAATGGTATTACTCCAAAGAAATATTACACACACAAAAACATAAATCACACCTGTAGCAAGAGAATTGTGCAAGGCTGACTGACAGCCTTCAAACCAAGATTCCACAGAGTTGGCTGAGTCAGCATTCTAAAGCAGTTGGGAAACTGGCAACTGGCACTCTCAATCTGGAATGCAAAAAGAGAGGCTGTGTGGAAGTGTCTCCATGAAGGAAACCAACTTTGGAGCTGCCAGAGACTTGGATCATCTTTAAGGAGAGGTTGAGTGAGTGTTCCCTTTCACACTGGTGGACAGTGTGAGTGGGTGTGAAGCGCTTCCCTTCCTAAACCTTGTGAGAACTATTCATCTTGATAACTGCAGTTTGACCCAACCAAGGACTCTAGTGTTGTGAGAATCTGGGCCCTGTGGACTTTACTAACCCCTTTATCTTTTATTATCCCTTTTATTTAGTTAAATTAAAGTTACTTAGAAAGGCTAAGATTTTAATATTTGGGTGGGTTAGAAATAAGTCACTCCCTGATTCCCCTTCCAAATTCCTTGTCCCTTCTGCTAATAAGCCTGTTTTTATATATATTTTGTTAGTGATCCCTTCTGTTTAACCTTCCTTACAAACCTCCTTATTACACAACTCAGTGACTGTTGGTGTGTGGAAGTCAAATATTTCAAGTATCAAACAAGCTCACAAAATTGAATTAGTAATGGAAAAGTAAAAAGGAAAGTAGTCAGAAGCGCCAGTAACTGATATTTCGTGCAAAGCAGCCTGATTATTCCTTGCAAAACAAGCAAAGATTTTCAGAGGTATCTGGAAGATTTATTATAAATCCCTCTACTGAAGAGCTGACTCTTTGAAGTTAGAAGAACATTGAGAACTATCATAAAACAGCTGCACACCATTGCTATAAAAAAAAACAACAACTTATTAAAGGCAAGACAGTAAAAAGACTGGAGTACTGAAGACCCCCCCCCCCCCCCCCCCCCCCCCCCCCCCCCCCGCCAATTACTCTTTCATGGTCAATAGTAAGTGATAGGAGTCCAGATTACAACTTTATCCTTCTGAAGCCTAGAATCCAATAACCTTTCCTTTCTACTATACTATAAACTTTCCTCCTCTGGCTCATCTGGAGAGTCCCCCTCTGGGAGCAGTCAGAACCCATCCATACAGCAAAACTGCTCACACACATGCCCTGGATGAAATAGAAGTTCCAACTCCATTCCTTTTCACTGAAATGTAGAATGTTACTATCTGCCCTACCTCTAGTATTCTACATATTAAATGTAACTGGACTTACTAGCGTAACTTAACATTTTAGGCCCCAGGGTTTTACTATTTATTCCATCTGTACTCACTCCAGGCCTTTCCATATACCTCACAGATGAATTTTCTGTTATCTTCCCCAATTACAGTGTAAGGTATTTGAGGGCAGGGCCTTGTCTGGCTTTTTCTATTTGTATTCCTGGATCACATTAAATGCTTGATAAATGCTTTTTCATTTATCTAGATAAAATAGTTAACAATTAAAGATATTAAATGATTTACTTAAATCATTATAATGATAGCATTTATATAGCACTTCTAAATTTTTGCAAAAACACTTCACCAATATTTCTTTTTATTTTCTTATCAACCCTCAACCCTTTGAGGTAGTTACTATTATCCATACTTTTCTGATGAGGAAACTGAGATAAGGTTATCTGACTTGCCAAGATCAGATAGCTAGTTTCTGAAACTAGATTTAATTCCAGGTCCTCTTCCTGACTCTTAAGTCCTGCAATGTATCCACTGACCCTCCTAGCTTTTCATGTATACATAAGCACACATGGGCAGCTAGGTTGATTGCTGAGCCTGGAGTCAGGAAGACTCATCTTTCTGAGTTCAAATCTGGCCTCACTAGATGTATGGAACCCTGGGAAGGTCACTTAAATTTGTTTGCCTAAATTTCTTCTTTTGTAAAATGAGGTAGGGAAGGAAATGTTAAAACTATTCTAGTATCTTTGCAAAGAAAACCCCAAATAGGATCACAAAGAGCCTACTCTACATGACTGAAAAAAAACAAAAACACCTAAACAATGCATACATATACATATGTAAATTCCATTGCTGCTCTTTGCAACTATTCATCACCCCTACTTACTAATCTACCTTAAAGGACTGTAACATTTTAATTTTTGCAAATATCTTTCCTCAGTAAGTAATCAAGATTTTCTACAACTGATCACAGGATATGAATGAAAGCAGAATGACAAATGATTGGCAACTACACAATAATGTTCCAAATCACAAATAAAAAAAATGAGCATCAAAACACCTCACACTCGACAAACTGACAATGATAGTAAAAATGGGAAGTCAATGCTGATGGAGTTGTAGGAAGATGAGCACACTAAATATGCGAGTGGACCTATAAATTAATGCAACTATTCTGGAGAGCAATTTGGAATTATACAAATAAAGTGGCTAAAATATCCATCACACTTCTCTCATACATTCCTACTTCTTTCCCAGGGTGACCAACTTTAGCTCAGATTATAAACTGCCTTGTTCTACATCATTTCAGTTGTATCATAATTGCTTTCCCTGCCTCAAATTTCTCCATATTCCAACCCATTCTTCCCTCAACCACCATGTCACCCCATACTCAAACTACAGTAGCTCCCTATTATCTCTAAGAGCATATACAAGTTTCTCTAGCAAGTTGGACTATTTTAAGAAGCCTTTTTACACATTATGCACTTTCACTTATTCAGGGAATTAGTAATAATGGGTTTTTTTTTGGATGTTCCCCATATGCAAAGTTCCATCCCCTGTCTCCATCTCTTTGCATTGGCTGTGTGACTCTGGACAAGTCACATACCAAGCAAGAATTCTCTTTTGGCCTCAGTGTTCTCTTCATAAATTGAAGAGATTGGATGTGATAATTTAAGGGTCCCTTTCAGCTCTAAATCTACTCCTTGAAATTCTTGTTTTCCTTCAAGATCCAAGTCCATTCTCAATTGTCCCTCCAAACTACTTGCACTTCCCTCCAAAGTTTTAAAAACTTTCTCTCTATATACCTAAGTAAATGTATGCTGCCTTACTTTCTTTTAGGACAGGAATGTCTCGCTTTTATCTTTCCATAGACAAAGATAGCTCATACTAGGTGATGAATAAATGCTTGTTGTATTATTAAAAACTTCACATATCCCAAAACTGAGTATTTCTTTTCTATCACAGTAAACATTAAAAATGAGATAATACCTAGCATTAGTCAAGAGTTATATATCATGCTATGATTTGCAACACCCTTCACATTTCATTTGATATTCACAACCTTGTGAAATAGATATTATGCCCATTCTACAGATGAAGAAACTGGGGCTAAGAAAGGCTTTATGTTACCCCAAGTCCAGAGTTCTCTATTCACTATATTAACCTGCCACCCAAGATAAAGAATAATTCTTGCTATGACATCATTTTACTGAATTGAATTAATTTCACCTAATGGCTAAATCTTTTTCACAATGGTAGACATTTAAACACAAATTCTATGACAAAGATGATAAAAGTCCCAATTTATCCTGTTAATGTGTGATTAAGTTCTTGATTAGCATCAAAATTATGGTGATGGGTAAAATGAGGAGCCTAGACTAGATCACATTTAATGCTTCTATCTATACGCTTAACTCACAGATCAGAATCTAAAAGTCCTCAGCCAATCACTCAAAAATCTTCTGCCATACCCATTGAAATACCAAAAAACTTTTTTACTGAATTAGAAAAAACCATAACAAAGTTCATTTGGAAGAACAAAAGATCAAGGATATCCAGGGAAATCATGAAAAAAAAATGAGAAGGAAGGTGGCCTTGCAGTCCCAGATCTCAAACTATACTATATAGCAGTGGTCATCAAAACAATTTGGTACTGGTTAAGAGACAGAAAGGAGGATCAGTGGAATAGACTTGGGGAAAATGACTACAGCAAGACAGTCTATGATAAACCCAAAGATCCCAGCTTTTGGGACCAAAATCCACTATTTGATAAAAACTGGGAAAATTGGAACAGTATGGGAAAGATTAGGTTTAGTTCAACATCTCACACCAAACACCAAAATAAACTCAGAATGGGTGAATGACTTGAATACAGAAGGTAACTATAAGTAAATGAGGTGAACACAGAATAGTATACATGTCAGGTCTTTGGGAAAGGAAAGATTTTAAAACCAAGCAAGACCTAGGGGGAAAAAAACCCACAAAATGTAAAATAAATAATTTTGATTACATCAAGTTAAGAAGTTTTTGTACAAACAAAACCAATGCAATCAAAATTAGAGGGGAAGCAACAAACTGGGAAACAATCTTCATAACAAAAACCTCTGACAAAGGTCTAATTACTCAAATTTATAAAGAACTAAATCAATTGTACAAAAAAAAATCAAGCCATTCTCCAATTGATAGGGCAAGGGACGTGAATAGGCAATTTTCAGTTAAAGAAATAAAAACTATTAATAAGCACATGAAAAAGTGCTCTAAATCTCTTATAATCAGAGAAATGCAAATCAAAACAACTCTGAGGTATCACCTCACACCTAGCAGATTGGCTAACATGACAGCAAAGGAATGTAATGAATGCTGGAGGGGATGTGGCAAAGTTGGAACATTAATGCATTGCTGGTGAATGGAGTTGTGAATTGATCCAACCATTCTGGAGGGCAATTTGGAACTATGCCCAAAGGATGTTAAAAGACTGTCTACCCTTTGATCCAGCCATAGCACTGCTGGGTTTGTACCCCAAAGAGATAATAAGGAAAAAGACTTGTACAAAAATAGTCATAGCTGTGCTCTTTGTGGTGGCAAAAAATTGGAAAATGAGGGGATGCCCTTCAATCAGGGAATGGCTAAACAAATTGTGGTATCTGTTGGTGATGCAATACTATTGTGCTCAAAGGAATAACAAACTGGAGGAATTCCATGGGAACTGGAATGACCTCCAGGAAATGATGCAGAGCTAGAGGAGCAGAACCAGGAGAACATTGTACACAGAGACTGATACGTTGTGGTCCAATCGAATGTAATAGACTTCTCTCCATTAGTGGCAATGCAGTGATCCTGTACAACCCAGAGGGATCTAGAGAAAGAACATTATCCACATTCAGAGAAAGAACTGTGGGAGTAGAAACACAGAAGAAAAACAATAGATTGATTACATGGGTCAAGGGGATATGATTGGGGATGTAGACTCTAAATAAACATCCTAATGCAAACATCAACAACATGGAAATAGGTTCTGATCAAGGACATATGTAATACCCAGTGGAATTGCGCATTGGCTATGGGAAGGGTAGAGGGAGGGAAAGAATATAATTCTTGTAACCAAGGAATAATGTTCTAAATTGCCTAAAAACAAATGAATGAATGCATTATTCCTGAAAAAAAAAATCTTTCAATAATCACTATCATGAAGACACAAGTGACCACTAAAAAGCTCAATCTCCATCAAAAATTGAAAGCTGCCAAATCCCAATATTATAAATGCAAACTTCAAAATATCCTTGAGAATTTAACAAATGAACTGTACTGGATTAGATAAAAGACCAACTGCTACTTTCCAAATGATGTGTAGTTAAGGTTAGAGTTGTACTTTCAAATTAAAACATTTCAAAAGAATTACAAACTTTTAAGAAGCACATGAAAAACTGCTCAAAAATACTGATAACAGAAATGCACATTAATACAATGGTTTGATCTCACACCCAGAAATGTGGCAAAAATTACAATAAATAGGAATAGTAAATGGAGTAAACATAAATAGAATAGATAATAATGAAGGGCAATAGAAAGCACTGTTGATGGAAATAGGAATTGCTATAATCTTTCTAAAAAGCAAGTAAGTGATTAATGTCCACATCCTTTAATCCAGAAATACCATAGTTAAACATATACCTCAAAGAAATCAATCTCACAAATTGCACACAAGACCCCTCATAGCAAATTACTTATATCAGCACTTTTTCTGGTAGAGGGACCTGGAAACAAAGTAGCCATCCATAAAGTGGAAAACAATCAAACCAGTAACTTATGTCAAATGTGATATACTGCAAAAACAACAACAACAACAAAATATATCTATAATGATTATGGAAAAATCATAGGGAATATTTATGAACTGATTCAAAGGGAAATAATCACAAAAACAATATATAAGAGTACAATATTTTTTTAAATGACAAGACAATTAGAGCTGAATGTCAGACAATTATGGACTAAACTAAACTTCAAAGAAGAGATAGAAGGCACCTCCCCTGCAGAGGTAGGAGACTGGTTGCAGAATGTACTAACGTCAGACTGATTTTCAATATGGTCTTTAGTTTTGTTGAAATGCTTTTTATATTTCCTCCTTGTTCTTTATTATAAGGAATAATTTCACTGAAAGTCTGGAGAAAAGATATCTCAAGATGGTAGGTTATTAAAAATAAACAATATATATGTGTATATATATGTGTAAATGTCTATATAACTGGAAAGTTCATTTAACAAAAGTTAACAAAGTTGGTAAACTATCCTTAAAAAGTATTTTAATGACTAAATTTCAATATAATTCATTTCCTTTTTATGCTTTTAAAAATACTGTTTTGAGAGGGGATCAACAGGTTTCAACAGACTGCCAAAAGATTGACATATATAAAAGGTTATTAAGAGCTCCCACAAAATAGGTCATGTCAGGTCACTAAGGAGACTGAACTGAACTATCAATGAAGATTTGTTAGAACCTGGGGAACCTAACAACTGCAGCTTGCAAAATTTTAACACTTAATGATTACTTTAAAAAGATATAATCAAATGCTCAAAGGCTTATCATTCTTTATAAATTAAATGACAAAATCCCATAACTAAAGATACAAACATCAAAATATCTTTTAAGAATTCAACAAATGAACTGTAGTAAAAATGGACCACAATCCAAAGGATATGAACAAGCAATTTTCAGATGAAGAAATCAAAGCTATCAATAATCATATGAAAAAATTGTTCTAATTAGAGAAATGTGAATTAAAATGATGCTGTGGTGCCATCTCACACCTATCAGATTGGCCAAAATGATAGTAAAAGAAAAATGATAAATGTTGGGGGGGATAGGGCAAAATTGAGACACTAAGGCAATGATGGTGAACCTTTTAGAGGGGCAGGTAATGTGAGAAATGTCCTCAGGCATGAGTACAGATGGGGAGGGGCTCAGACTGGCCCTGAGTCCCTCTGGCTTTGTAGTAACAAATTGGTGAGCTGAGGTGACAGCACGTGTGCCCATAGAGAAGGCTTGGAGTATCCCCTCTCGCATGCATGCCATAAGTTCACCACCACAGCACTAAAGCATTGTTGGTAGAGTTGTGAACTAAATCAATTTGGAACTATGCCCAAAGGACAAAAGAACTGTGTATATCCTTTGATCCTATAATACCACTTTTGGATCATACCAGAGATCATATACCAGATATATACCATATACCAGATACTACCAGAGATCATATAAAAGGGGGAAAGAGCTACACATACAAAAATATTGATAGCAGCTTTTTGTGGTGGGAAAGAATTGGAAATTGAGAGGATATCCATCAACTAGGGAATGGCTGAACAAACTGTAGTATATGATGATGATGGAATACTATTGTACAATAAATAATAAGCAGGATGATTTCAGAAAAAGCTGGAAAGATCTACAATATATGGAAGAAGAGAAAAATAAGTAGAACCAGGAGAACAATGTACACAGTTAACAGCAACACTGTATGATGATCAACTGTGAAAGACTTAGCAATTTTCAGCAATACAATGATCTGGAAAAATTCTGAAGAATTATGACAAAAAATGCTATCCATCTCCAGAGAAAGAACTGTTAAAAGAGTCAGATGCAGATTAAAGCACACTATATTTCACATTAGCTTATTTAGGATTTTATTTTGGGGTTTTGGTTTTATATGAGTATTCTCTCATAACAATGACCAATATGGAAGTATGTTTTACATGATAATACATGTATAATCCAGATCAAATTGCTTATCATCTCCCAGAGTGGGGAGGGAAGGGAAGAACAGAGACAATATGGATCTTATAATTTTGGAAAAACTATGTTGAAAATTGTTATCACCTGTAATTGGGAAAATTAAATATCTTTGAATAAACAGCTACAAAAAAATGAACCACAATCAGATAGATCTATATACTGTAACTGCTTGATCATCACACTGATCTTCCAAAATTTAAGAACATTATAGAACACCAAATCACAAGGGAATGATATATCTCAAAATAGAACTAAAACCACATGGTTACAGGAAGTACATTCACTCCCATGGTTTCATGGAATCTACAAATGATGAGTTTTATGATTTTTCATTGAATTACAAAAATTCAATCAATTTTTATACCTGAAAAAAATTCACAAAACACTAGAGATTAGTAGGATAATGATTAGGGCCAGAGCCATCTCTATTTGAGTTCTGTCAAAAGTAAACAAGAGGGGCAGCTAGGGTAACTTAGTGAATAGAGAGCTATATCTGGAGTCAGAAGGTCCTCAGTTCAAATTAAATCTAACCTTAAGTCACTTCCTAGTTATGTGACACTGGGCAAGCCACCGAACCCCAACTGCCAAACCCTTAGCACTCTTTTGCCTTAGAACCATTGGTTCGAGGAGGAGGAGGAGGAGAAGAAAGAAGAAGAAAGAAGAAAGAAGAAGGAAGAAGGAAGAAGAGAAGAAAGAAGAGAAACATGGAACAAAATGATGATGATATTGTTCTACCAATAGTTATTGTAACATCAACTTGATTCAATACAACAAGCATTTACATAGCACTCATTGCATTTTCAGGTACTGTTTTAGGTGCCTGACATACAAATACAAAAAATGAAACACAACCCATCGCCTCCAACCTCAATAAGCTTCCATTCGACTCAAAGGAAACAGTATACAAGTAGAAAAAAGTTTTCAGGGGGCATTAACAACTGCAAGGGAAAAGATATGGAAAGATCACTGGAAGAAAGTGGAGCATAAATTTAGATCAATTACATTTTATAGTTAAAAGATATTTTAATTTAAACTAAATAACTATTAATGTAGTTAAAAGTCATAGATTCTGTTAATAAGAAACATGGCATTAAGAAAATAGAAAATAATGGTCCTCTACTAACATCTGGAAATTTTTATTCTTGGTATCACTTATTTATTTTTTTAAACTCTTTCTATCTTAGTTAGAAAAGGGCTAGGCAAACAGAGTTAACTTGCTTAGGGTCAAACAACTAGGATGTATGATGTCAAATTTGAACTCAGGTCCTCCAGAAGCTAGGTTTAGTGCTTTATACACTGTGTCCACATCACTTCCCTGCTTGCTCTTTTTTTTTTAACCCTTACCTTCTGTCTTAAAATCAATACTGTGTACTGGTTCCAAGGCAGAAGAGTGGTGAGGGCTAGGCAATGGGGGTCAAGTAACTAGCCCAGGGTCACACAGCTAGGAAGTATCTGAGGCCAGATTTGAACCTAAGACCCCCTCCCCACCCAGCTGACCCCCTGGTCTAACTTTTTTAGAGGAATATTTGTAAACTAGAGGAGGGGGACCAGATAGTTATGGGCATAAAGTCAATGACATATATAGAACAGTTGAGAGAGTTTTTGTTGTGTAGTATTTATACTCTGATTTAAATGTGTCATGAATAATTACAAATTATGTATTCATATGGTTAAAAGAAGGTTTTAGGTGTTTTTTTTTTAATCCAGAAAATTGGAGAGTTGTATCTAATAGTACTAATGGAGAAATGATGAAAAACAATAGCAAGAAGTGTTATATTCTGTTCTAGACATCAAAATAGATAATAATATGGTCATTTAAAAAGCATTGTCTTTTACTAAGAGGTGCATTTAATGAAGCAGAATGAGAATAAACAAAACTTTGATATTAGATTTTTATAATGTTTTAGAGAATTGACACTGATTTAAAAATACAGATCTGCAGGAGTTTGTGAGAGAAGACAATGCCAGACAAGGCAAGATGCATTTGTTAAATGCTAAATGTGTGCCAGACCCTTTGCTTTGCCCTACATACAAATACTAGGGAAAGGAAAAACAGTCTGCTCTCAAGAAGTTTACATTGTAATAGGGCAAGACAATACACAAAATCAAGCCCAAGCATGTGATGCAGGAAAGAAATGGAGCCAGGAGGGGAATAATAAAGGTTAACTGGTCTAAGCCCTTCCCTAAAATAGTGATTCCAGAAGGAAATCACCAATAGGAGAAAGAAGCTGACATGGTGAAAGGATGTTCCAGAGGAAAAAGGTGAAGTTAGGTTCTTTTGAAGGAGCTTTAACATGTATATTGAAATGCCCAGTATGAGGGTGGGAATTGTGGTGGGAAAAAAAAATGACTGAGTGAGGCATTTAAATCATTAAAGGAGGAGAGAGATTAGTTCAAAGCAGTGATGGTGAACCTTTTAGAGGAACAGATGATGTGAGAATGTCCTCAGGCATCAGTGGAGAGAGGGAGGGGAGCAGTATATCCCTCTGGCTTTCTAGTAACTAACTGGTGAACTCTTTGCTGGGGTGATGGCTCATGTGCCCACTATAAAAAGGAATTCTTTATTCCTTTTTTAATTTAATGGGGGACCAGGAGGTCCTCTTACCATAGAGATGTGTAGGGATTAACCAGCCCACAGTGACAAGATGTAGAAACCATAGAGACAGAAAGTGAGGTAGGAAAAAGGATATAAAAGGTTGTAAGTTGTGGACAGTTGGAGCTGGCAATTGGTCTGTCAGTTACTGACAGGGCTGGCAATTGCGGGGAAGTTGGCTGCTGGGCATAAGTTGGTCGATGGGGGTTGGTTGCTGGTGGTGTGAGTTGATGATTAGGTGGTGGTTGGAAGATATATATATATATATATATATATATATATACATACACACACACACTGCTTGGTGAGCTGAGCTAAAGGGTGATCAGCTGGACTTTCTCTAACAGCAGTTATAGGTAGATATAGGCAGTTTTAGGTAGTAAATTATAGGTAGTTATAGGATAACTAGTATAGACATTAGGAAATTTTCTTTATCTCTTCCCTATATTTCTCTCCTTTACCATATTCTTTTACTATCTCAATTTTAATTAAACTAACTTGTTAATTGTTAAAAGCTGCTAGAAGTTTCCTTTTCTCTGGCTTAATGGAATATTACTTTACAACTCGACTAATATTGTCATTAAAACTTAAATTATTAAAAGCTGCTCTCTTATTTTTTCCAAACTCCTAATTTAAGCCTTAAAGCAGAGAGGGCTCTGAGGGTCTCCTCTATCATTTGTGCCATAAGCTTGCCATCACGGGTCTAGAGGAAGCTTTATAAAGTAGCCACTAGGATCTAGATTGGGTGATCACTGTCCAAGTACTTTGTACTAACAAAAGAGATAGATATGTAGACATCTATATTTATATCCCACACACACATATACCATAAATTGGAGATAATCTAAAAAGGAAGGATACTAGAATTAAAGAGAATCAGAAAAAGCTTCTTTCAGAAGGCAAGATTTTAGTTGACACTGGAAGAAAGTCAGAGAAGTCAGGAGGTGGAGGTAAGGAAAGTAAGAAAGGAGAAAACTTTAAAGGTAGGCAGTGAACTGGAATGACCTCCAGGAATTGATGCAGAGTGAAAGGAACAGAATCAAGAAAACATTATATGCAAAGACTGATACACTTTGGTACAATCAAATGTAATGGACTTCTCTACTAGCAGCAATGCAACGACCCAGGACAATTCTGAGAGACTTATGAGAAAGAACACTATCCACATTCAGAGGAAGAAGTGTGGGAATAGAAACACAGAAGAAAAACAACTGCTTGATCACATGGGTTAATGGGGATATGATTGGGGAGATAGACTCTTAAATGATCACTCTAGTGCAAAAATCAATAATATGGAAAAAAGTCTTGATCAATGACACATGTAAAACCCAGTGGAATTGTGCATCAGCTATGGGAGAGGAGTGGAGGAAGGGAAAGGAAAGAGCATGAATCTTGTAACCATGGAAAAAATATTCTAAATTAATTAAATAAAATTTCCCAAAATTTGAAAAAAAAAATAAAGGTAGGCTGAGAAGGTCTGGTTCACTGGAGTGAGAGGGGAGAGCAGTCTACAGTAAGGCCCTACCAAGGAATATCAGCACAGCCCAACTTAACCCTAAAAAATTTTTATGGAGAAAAAGGGCAAGGCACAGATTCAGAAGGGGACAGTGAAAGCAAAGGAGCTACATGCAAAACTTAAAAGGAAAAGAAAATATAAATTGGTCTCCGGCTCTGGAAGAGCTCAAAAAGGATTTCAAAACTCAATTAAGAGTCAGAAGAAAAATGGAGAAGAGAAATAAAAGCAATGCAAGAAGAAAATAACAGCTTAAAAATCAAATTTGGTCAAAAGGAAAAAGAGGTTCAAAAGCTTATAGAAGAAAAATCATTCATTAAAAATTAAATTCAGCAACTATAAGCTAATGACTTCATGAGACATTAAGAAAATTAAGAAAAATAAAATCAAAAGTATTTTTAAAAAACAAACAGAAGAAACCATGAAATATCTCACTGAAAAAACAACTGACCTGGAAAAGAGATCCAGAAGAGTAAATCTAAGAATTACTGGACTACCTGAAAGCCATTGGGGAAAAAGGCCTAGACATCATATTACTAGAAATTATCATAGATAAATTCAAAAGCCCCCAAGCCATGGAGAAAATACTGCAAACAGCTAGAAAGAAACAATTCAAATGTCATGGAGCTTCAGTCAGGAATATATAGGACTTGGGAGCCTCCACGTAAAGGACTGAAAAGCTTGGAGTATGATATTATGGAGGGCAAAAGAACTAGATTTACAACCCAGAATCACCAACTGTAAAAATTAAATTTAGTCTCTAGTAATAGAAATATATTTTTTGAGGTTTATGAAAGATTATTAGAAATCAAGGAATAAAGAAATACAAAATAAGAAAACCACATGCCTAGGGCTGAGTAGCCCATTCAATACAGCTTGCTTACTACATCTTGCAATGGCCAAGTAGAGAGAGAGAGCATAGAAGAGGTTGAGGTAGGCATTATCGCCACTTTAAATGCTAATTGTGATCCCAAGTGGGGACTCAGGTGAGATTATAGGGAATTCTGGGAAGTAGCAAGGACTTCTGGGGATTGAAGTCTAAGGTTCAAATCTCCATTTTACAAAACTAAGTATATGCTTTCAAAGAGAAAAAGGTTATTTAATCAACATAAAATTTCCAAGAATTCCTGATGAAAAGATAAGACCTAAACAGAAAATCTGATGTTCACATATGACTCAAGAGAAACATAAAAAGGTAAATAAGAAAGAGAAAATTTAAGGGATTCAATATGGTCAAACTGTTTATATTCCTACATGGAAGGATATTTGTAATTTTAAAATGTTTTATCAGTATCAGAACAGTTAGAAGGAGTATACACAGAGGGTGTGGGAATAAGCTGATTAAGATGATATTATATACCAAAAAAAAAATCAAGGAGGTGAAAAAGAGGAATGCACTAAGAGAAAAGGGGAGGGAAAGATGGAATGGGATAAATTATCTCACCTAAAGAGATGTGAAAAACTATGGACAGGAAGATGAGAGAGGTAGTTAGTTTGAGAGTTGGGGACTTCAACTTCCCACATCTCAAATCTATATAAATCAAACCAAATCATAAGAAAAGTGAAAAATGCAAATGAAATTTTTTAAAAAACTGGATCAGGAAAAAACTGAATAATAACAGAAAGGAATATACCTTCTTTTCAGCAGTACATGGCAGTTCCATACAAACTGACTGGGTATTAGGGCAGAGAATAAAAGCATCCTATTCAAATAATAATGCAATAAAAATTATAATCAATAAAGATCCATGCAAAGACAAGTAAAAAACTAATTGGAAAATAACCTAGTTCTAAAAATGAGGTAGGTCAAGAACAAATTATAGAATCAGTAATTTCATTAAGGAGAATGTCAATGAGGAAGCAGCATATCAAAATTTATGGGATACAGCCAAAGCAATACTTATGGGAAATTTTATATCTCTAAAAAAGTGAAAAAGCAGACCAATGAATTGGGCATTGTAATCACAGGAAGAGTTGTGAAAAGGGAATTCTCTGTTCCCTTTGTCTATTCTGAGTTTACACTTGTGAAAGGGTATTCTATATTCCCTTTGTCTATTTTGAGTTAACACACCTTTTGATTGAATTAACAAAAGCTTGAACTAGGTGGAGGAGCTCGCAAACCACTTAGAGGATTCACACCCTTTCAACTCAATTAGCCAGGAATCTCTGAACTCTTTTGATGACTATTCACCTCTCCAAAAGGTAAAAAGTGGCCTCTGGGCAGTGCTGGGCAATTTGGAAGCTGTGATTGGCTCTTGTGAAAAGGGAAAGGGACAAGAAGCCACTATAAAAGGCCCTGAATTTCTGGGGCTAGGGAAGACTCCAAAAAGGAAGCTGGCTTCAAGAAGGAAGTCAGCTTAAGGAAGAGGGTAGGCTCAAGGAAGAAAGTTGGCCTCAGGAGTCTCCTTCAGCTTGAGTCTTAGTCTTGGCCTGCCTCTTGGAGGGAACTTGGGTAAGTGGATAGCTGGCTTTCCCTTTCTGTCTTCTGGAGAGAGTTTAATTCTGGTTGAAGGTCAACAAGTTCTGGCTGAGCTGAGCCCTGGAGCAATGTTTAGTTAGATAGGCTAATGTTATCTCTACCCTTTTACATCTAATTTTACTCTTTTCACCTCTTTTGTAAATAAAGGCTATTAAAAGGTCATTATAATAATACTTTGAATCGGCAACCAACACTTTATAATCTTCATATATTTTAGTCAAACCATTAAAAAATTCTTACAACATGCAACTAAAAAACTAGAAAAAGAACAAATTTAAAATCACCAATTAAAGACTTAATTAGAAATCCTAAAAATCAAAAAAAACTAAAAGAGAACTATTAAAGTAATAAATAAGACTAGGAATTGGTTTTGGGGGGGGGGAACCAAGTAAAACAGAGAGAACATTGGTTAATTTTAAATGAAAGGAAAGAAGAAAACATTCAGAACTGGGAATTGGAATGTCTTGTGTGTGGAACACCAAAGAAGTCAGTGTCACTGAAGAGTCCAGGGAGGAGAGTAAAGTGTAGGAAGACTGTAAAGATAGAAACGGGGGAGGGGTGGTCACATGAAGGGTCTCAAAAACAAAACAAAACAAAATTTCATATTTATAAATAGGTACAAGATATAAGGATTATCTTTCCTTTTTTCTATTCCAGTGCTTGGCACAGTAATTTTCATATAATAACCACTTAATAAGTGCCTCTATTGTCTCTCCCCTTTCTTCTCTTTATCATCTCACTTCAGATTTTATCATTTCACCCTAAACTCTTTTCCCAAGTTACCAGTTATCTCTCAGTTATTAAATCCAATGGATTTTTCTTAATCTTCATTCTCCTTTACCTCTGGTCAGCCTTTGACACTCCTTTCTCCTCCTTGATATTTTCTTTCTAGGTTTTCAGAATACCACTCTCTCTCCTGAATTTCCTCCTAACAATCTATCTGACCATTACTGTGTCTCCTTTGCTGGAACCTCCACCAGATCATGCCCTCTAACTGACTGTAGGTGTCCCTCAGGTTTCTAGCCTGGGCCCTCTTCTCTTCTCTTCTCCCTCTATGCTATTTCATTTGATAATTTCATTGATTTCCATTGATTTAAGTATCATCTCTATGCTGATGATTCTCAAATCTATCTATCCTGAATCAAATATCTCTGTTGACCTCCAATCTGACATGTCCAATTGCCTTTCAAACATGAACTGGAGGTCTAATAGGTTTCTTAAATGAAACTTGTCCCAAACAGAACTTAACTTTCCCCTAAACCCTACCCTCACTCTTAACTTACCTGTTACAATATCCTCCTTGTTCCTCAGGCTCATAACCCAGAAGATATCCTGAATTCCTCATTCACTCTCACTGCCTTCATATCCATTGGCCTGTTAATTTCATCTCTGTAGCATCTCTCAAATTCACTCCCTTCTCTCCTCTGACGCTGCTATTTCCCTGGTGCAAATCCTCATCTTCTCACACTTAATACTTACACTCACTACTTAATAGTTTCTGGTGGATCTACTTTCCTCAAGGTAATTTGAATGAAATCCCCAAATGAAGGTCCAATTGTGAACTTTACATTGCTCCACCCTACTTAGTCTAACAAAATCAGGAATGTCTACACCCATACTTAAGGATTAAGTATTTAGGAAGATGGCCTATGACAGACATATGCTAGCAAATGACAAATCAGAAACAGCTGACAGACCCCTGGGCTGTCCTAAGTCAAGCTTAAGCTACCATTGGTACAGGTGAGATGCAGGAAAGTGATGTAAAACTGTCTATATATTTCGCGTCACTTCGTTTCTCTGGCCTCTTGGACAGCAGAGAGGTGGCTGGCAGCAGAGTGCTGGGCATTTTGGTGGGCTGCAGCTATTGTCCGGTTTGGCGGTGAGTTTTCCTTGATACTATACTGGGAGAAGCTGAGTAGCTAATTCAGGTTCAGGAATCTTAGCTGAGCTCTCTTTAGTCTGATACTTTCTCCTTTACCTTCCAAACACTATCCTCTTAGAGAAAGCCTCTAATCTTCCCCCTGGTTCAGGCCAGGTGGGAGAAATCCTACACCTTTTTTCCTCTTCCTTCTCCTTAATTTCTTTACTCTATATTAATTAAAATCACCATAAATTTCCAGCTGACTTGGGTATTTTATTTGGGATATTCCCTGGCAACCAAAAATTAAATTAGAATTAGGTCACGACCCTAACTTATCCTTA
This sequence comes from Monodelphis domestica, assembly GCF_027887165.1. Classification (NCBI taxonomy): domain Eukaryota; kingdom Metazoa; phylum Chordata; class Mammalia; order Didelphimorphia; family Didelphidae; genus Monodelphis; species Monodelphis domestica. The sequence continues at coordinate 288,506,004 of NC_077231.1, forward strand.
CACAATCATCTCATACTCAATAAGCTCCAGCGGTTCTCTATCACCTCCAGAATCAAATACAAAGATCTCTATTTGATGGTCAAAGCCCTTCATAACTTAGTCCCCACACCCATTTTTCCAATCTTACCTTCTGTCTCAGAATCAATACTTCAGTACTAAATATCTGTTCCAAGGCATATGTATGTATATATATGGTATATAGGGTAAGAGTTTAAAACAAAAACAAAAAGCCTATCTCTCATATTGAGTTTTTTGTATTAAACTCTTACCTTCCATCTGTGTATTAGTTCTAAGGCAGAAGAGTGGTAAGGGCAAGGCAATGGGGGTTAAGTGACTTGCCCAGGATCATACAGCTAGGAAGTGTCTGAGGCTGGATTTGAACTTAGGGCCTCCCAACTCTAGGCCAGGCTCTCAATTCACTGAGCCACCCAGGTACCCCCTCCCCAAGAGAGTTTTGAATTGATATATTTATTTTCACACTGTCTCCCTGACTAGATTGTGAGCTCTTTGAGGGCAAAGATTTTTGTCTTTTTTCCTCTTTTTGCATACCAAGCACTTAGCACAGTGCTTAGCACATAAAAGAGCTTGCTAAATGTTTCCTGATAGAATGCTTTTCAGTCATGAGATAGGTGATGGAATGTTGTTTATAGGTTATAGCCAACAGGGTAGTTTGGCTAAACCACAGACGGGTTTGGGGGAATAATTAGACAAAAAAGATAGGCCAAAGCCAGCTTGTAAAGGGTTAAAAATTCCAAGAGTTTGAATTTTATCCTAAAGGTAATGGGAGTCACTGAAAATCCTTGAGCAGGGAACTGAAAACTTCTGCCCTGTGCTTCAGGACTGTTAATTTTGCAGCTATGTGAATGACAAATTAGAGATGGGAGAGACAAAAAAAATTCTAAAGCAAAATTTGAATTGGTTTTATTCACACATCTTTTGGCTTTTCCATTTTAAAAATTTGCTTGGTAACTATAAAATGTTGTTAAATGGGGTCCCCTCTCCTCAACCTCCCCCACCCCCAAAAAAAACCCAAAAAACTCAACAAACACAGCACTTACTACGTGTATAACCCTGTATTCGGCACTTAGAGAACAAAAATGTTTAACTAAGACATATGCCTAAACAAAACTTATTTACAGAGCAAGAAGAAAAAAAATATTTTATAATAGAGTGGTACATAAGAAAGTGCTATGTGGTATCTGAGGATAGGTTCATCATTAACCAGAAGAATCAGGGAAGATTTCATAGTAGAGATAGCATCTGAGTTGGGTTTCAAAGGATGGTTTTAGGAATTCAACTTGCAAAGAAAGGAGAAAAAGGCTTTCCAAGTAGGGATAGGAAACAAATAGGAACAAAGATAAGAAGACAGTTAAATTAAGAAATGTGTGTTTATGGGACAGAAAGTGGGAGAGAATAGTATGAAATAAACCAGGGTGAAAAAAAATTATGACAAACCTTGACTATCATGCAAATAAATTTGATCTCTACTCAGTTGGCAGCAGAGAGCCACTGAATATTTCTGAGAAGTAACATAATTAGATCTATGCATAAGGAAATATAAAATGATAGGAGAAAATAGCCTTAAATTCAAAACTTCCCAAGTATTTATCTCAGGATATTACTGGTTATCAATTTAATCCTAATAAATCAGGAGTTTCAAAAGAACTGTAATAGATTATAAGATATAAAACCAGAAAGAACTTTAAAGATCTTACAGTCCAATCAGCTCATTTTAAAAGAGAATCATAAAAGTCTAACAAAAAGGGAAACTAAATCTATCATTAAAAATGAGAGAATTAATAACTTCAATCACCTTAAGAAATACATACAGTAAAAACAGAACTCAAGCCCATGAAAGCCTTTTTTAAAAGTTCTTTGATACATCTTTCATCTGTTAAAAAAAAATTAACAAGCATTTAAGTACTTATTATGTAATAGGCATGTTACCAAGTGCTAGGTATAAAAAGAAATGTAAAAGTATAGTCCCTTGTCCACATTCTAATGGGAGGTAGGCAATATGCTCATTAACTATACTCATGTAAGCAATATGCAATGAAAAAAAAAGGTAATGGAAGGAAACTGGGACACTGGGACCAGGAAATAGGATTTTTAGCCAAGGGAGATGGCACAGTAGGGAGCCAAGCCTGGAGTCAGGAGGACCTGAGTTCAAATAAGACCTCACTCACTTCTAAACTGTGTGACCCTGGGGGCGAATCACTTAATCCTGTTTGCATAGCCCTGGTCTTTCTTTGGTCTTAAAGTTGTGGCTAAGACAAAAAAGTAAGAGTTTAAAAAATAGAAGCCCTAAGGCAGAGGTGAGAAAGGATAATATTCCAGAAGCTAGACAAAGGAAAAGGCACAGAGTATAAGGAGGTAGAGAGTATTAAGAGAACAGCAAAAGTTGCTGGAATGTAGAGTACATAGAGGAGAGTAAAGTGTAAGAAGACTGGAAAGGTAGTTAGGGGCCAATTTGGCTTTACCTACCATAAAGTAGTAGTCAGAAAGTCACTAGAATTTACTAAAAGGATAAAAGGTATGGTCAGACCCGTCTGTGCTTTAAGAAAATTACTTTAACAGCTAAGCAAAGAATGGATCTGGATTGGGCAAATACATTTCAAAAAGCAAGTACTCAAAGGAGGATTACTGAGTAATGATGATAGAGGGAGAATCTAGAAGTGGCAAGGTGTGGGCATAGGGTTGGAGGCCAGAAGAATTCTAACTCCCTTATCACAATTAATCTGGGATCTAAGTTAAAATGCAACCAGTATTGGCAAAGGGGTCCACGCATAGTGTCACTATGAGCCAGGTTCTCAATGAGAGACAAAAAAAAAGGAATGAGAAAGGAAAAGGGTTGGTATGTTAGGTATGGAACAAGCATTCCAGGGAAGACTGGAGTGGAAATCATAAGTTAAAGGAGGTAAGGTGTTAATAAGTATTTTGAGAAGTGACAAAATGGATCTGCAGAAAAGCAAGAGGCTTGGAACTTTGGGACCTGCCAATCAACAGAGATGGAGTCACAGTTCCATGGAATCTTGAAGGGAGCAATTAAGCAGCTTGAACTGTTTTTTGAACTTCACTTCTTCCTTTTCTGACTGTTTGAAGGAAGGTGGAAAACAAATTCTCTTTGGGGCATTGCCTATTCAGGAGACTGAATGCTGAGAAGACTTTGGAATTTAGCTCAGAAGAAACCTGTTAGCCTCTTGGAGTCAATATCTCTCTTTAGGGAAATTAACTTTGTTTCTTAAATTCAAATTTATATCTCAAATCTTCAACAGGGATAATTTATAAGACTAGGGAGCCCTATTTTCCTCTCCTTATTTCTTCTACCTAAAAGAATAAAATAAAGATTTGATTGTGGGATTTAGTTACTAGAGGAAATCTTTAAGTTTACTGTTTCTGAGAGGGACACTGAAGGACCACTGAAAAGGGAACAGGAAGTAGAGTCAAGGAAGGTGTTCAAGATCCAATCTTCCCCTAGCTTATTTCCTGGTGTTAAGGCTCTAACATTTCTTATTACCATAATTCTCCTAAGAGTGGTATCTATTACAAAGGTTGAAGAAGATGTGTGGTGACCCTTGCAAATCTCCCATCTGTCTCTTTCTATTCTTCAGTGGAAAGGAGCAGAAGGTAACAATAGGCAGTGAATGGGGCTTGAATATGGGTAGCAAAGGGTTCAAAATCCTAAACTGGGGAGAATATGAGGGAGTGGGAAGTATGCTAACTATTAAAGAATAAGTTCAGATAGAGCAGTCATGGTTGGAAAGAAGTCTGTTAAGGGAAACTGGTATTTAGATTGCTCAAGGTCCTCACTTTAAGATCCAACTTCATGGGAGGAGGTAATGTATCCTCTGAGACCTAAGAGGTCTATTTTGATTTAGGTAGGCATAGGAAATTAATTGTCTGGAAGAATCCAATGAGGAGGCAAGAGGTAGTAGGAGGAGAATAGGAAGTGTATGACCAGATACAGGCTAATGGTAGGCTTAACATGTCATAAGTTTTAATAGTTTTGAAATAAATGCACTTCTTGAAGCAAGCAATACCACCCTGATCAATACAAGCAGAGGCTACAAGAATATTTATTCATTACAGTGTACTTAACTTAAAAAAAACTTTTAATCAGTTTTCATTATTTGTGAATCAACTAATCAGCTGCTAGAGTCTCAGATTTTTTTTTTCCACTTAGAAAACACTCAGATCCCCAGGATAATTTCTAGCATAGCACACTTATATTAACAAATGTTATTGTTAAAGGAAAAGGCAAACAAATGTTTAACACTTCAGATAAGCATGGTATTTGTATACTGAAGAAAAGGATGAATAAAACCTACGTTAAGATTGCCCAGAGCAGATTCAGGTTTCTAATTTCTAAATAATAACTAGTATATCATATGTGGCAGATACAAAGAGTTCCTATATAGGTAGGTTTTCTTTGTTTTTCTTTATTAAAGGAAAGGTCAGGAAGAAGGACTATATAAGAAAGTGAATGTGATATAAAAAAAGACATGAATAAAACTTTTTAATAATAAAGTAAAAGCATACTTCACTGATGATATTGTTTATAGTGCTTTAAAATTTACAAAGTGCTTTACATTATAATCTCAACTTTAAAATAAGGTAGTCATAAAAAGAGACCAGACCAGTGATGGCAAGCCTTTCAGAGGCAGAGTGCTGCCCCCCCATCCCCTCTTACCATCCTTACCTCCTATTTAGCTGCTGAGCAGAGGAACAGGTAAAGTAAGGAACTTCCTCAGGCACATGGAAAGGGGGAGGGGAACAGATTTGCTGAGTCTCTCTAGTAATAAACTCTGGAGGGTGACTGCAGGCATGCCCACAGAGAGGGCTCTGCATGCCCTATTTGGCACACATGCCATAGGTTCACCATCACTGGGCTGGGCAGTCAACTCTGTTTAAGTATTTATTATAATCATTATATGAGGGGGCAGCTGGGTAGCTCAGTGGATTGAGAGATAGGCCTAGAGATGGGAGGTCATAGGTTCAAATCTGGCCTCAGCCACTTCCCAGCTGTGTGACACTGGGCAAGTCACTTGACCCCCATTGCCTAGCCCTTACCACTCTTCTGCCTTGGAGCCAATACACAGTATTGACTTCAAGACGGAAGGTAAGAGTTTTAATAAAAAATTTTAAAAAAATTATTATATGACTACAGTAAATCAATAAGTACCTTTGGTAAGAGGTTTTGGGGCATGGATAAGGGTCTCTAGATAGTATCACAAATAAGTGTGGATGGGCAGTGAAAATTCTACACTGATAGATCTGTGATCTTAATGTGGGTCCTTTACCCAGAGGGCAACCTATTTAATGTCTTTTTACCCCATTCAACCCTAGATTAGCTTAACCTCTCACAAATTCTTTAAGCCATCTTTCATGAATCTGTCAAGTTCATATTCCTGAAGGATTGCCTTTGTTTCCCACCACTAAAAGCAACAGTGAATACCTATTGCCTCAAGGATAAAACAAATTGTTTTAGAATCCCAGCTCAGCTAAGTGACTTTGAGTAAATAAGTTCTCTGGGCCTCAATTTCCTCAATTATAAAATAAGTAAGCTGGCTACTTCAATGGCCTTTAAAATCTTTTCCAGCTCTAAATCTATGATCCTGAAGAACTTCTGTTAACAAATTAAAGAGAACCTAGCATTTTGTTTTTACTATTTGATTTTACTCAAAACTGACAAATGGATAACTCAACTTCTAATGAAGAATATCTTTATTATAGTGAGAACTCTCAAGAGGAATCTCTTAGTATCATAATTAAAATAACAGTAACACTATAACCTTTTTGATTCTAAGTTCATATTGTGATAATCAAAATTAAATGGGAAAGGGATAAGTATAAAGGAGTTTTTTTAATCAACTAGGAAAACAAATTATTACATCTTTTTTTTTTAAAAAACCCTACCTTCCTTCTTAGAATCAATACTAAGTACTGGTTCCACGTCAGAAGAGCAACTTAACCTCATTTGCCTATTTATTCATCTGTAAAATCAGATCAGTAAGGGCTAGGGAATGGGGATGAAGTGACTTGCCCAGGGTCACACAGCTAGGAAGTGTTTGAGGCTACATATGAACCGAAGACTTCCAGTCTCTAGGCCTGGCTCTCTAACCACTGAATCACCTGGCTGTCCCAAAATTATTTTTTATATACTTCCCCCTAAATGTAATATGATCCACACTTTCCTGCATCAAATTTTAAAAGCTGCCTGCTCTCCAAAACACAGTTACCTTCTAAAAATCTTTATGATATATAGCAACTAAAATAACCACATCTAGTTTTTTACTTCTGCAGGGTTACTTTGCAAAAGCAGCCTTTTATCTCCAACGAAGACTGAAGAGAATGGGGTTAAACTGCAACAAGGAGGATGTGGGTTAAATGAAGATAAAATCCCTTTATAACAAACCTTAAAAGACACACAATTGCTAAAGTATCATGATTTCCAAACATCAGAACAAAGAAATATTCTACTAGCAATTCTATTAGAAAACAACCTACTGTGTGCAGGTCATTCTCCAACACTAACCTAATTTCCTGGCTTCTGCACAATTTAGTCCCTACCATGTACTAAGCTGTGATAGGCACTTGGGATACCAAGAAAGGCAAAAACAACCTAATGAGGTGCTTTATTCACTGGTTTGATAGCTTAGATATCTTCTGGTTAAAATGGAAAGCAGGCTTACCAGCTAAACAATTAAAGAAACTGAACAGAAAAAAGACTGAAGCCTGTATCATTCTTCCTCATATCCCCTAACTTCATAAACAGCACACATTATTTCACTTTAATTACTACTCAGACTAGAGAAAGCACTTGCATAGAATTCTGTCATAGAAAATTTGTTAGCAAAAGATCAATCATAGATTTAAAGACAGAAGGGACTATAAAAGTTGATTCTAAGCCTCTAATTTTACAATTGAGGAAATGTAGAAGCTGTGTTCATAAAAAGTTATTAAACAGAATCTTCCTTAGTAGTAGTATCCAGACTATTATGATAGTTCTATTTTACTCCTCTTAGAAAAAGCTGGCTGATACTGCCAAAAACCAATCAATAAGCATTTACCTAACAATCTATTGTATACTCAGCATAGTGCCAAACAATGTGAGGTAGAAAGGAGAAGAAAAGCATATTTTAAAAACCTTTTTCTTTTTATTTAATCTTGCATGACTTCACATGTATAATGGATATCACTGTCTTCTCAAGAAGGGTGGAGTGTCAGTAAGGAGAAAGAGAATGTGAAATTTAAAAAAATATTTTTAACGAATGTTATGGGGTAGCTAGGTGGTTCAGTGGATATGAACTAGGCCTAGAGATGGGAGGCCCTGGATTCAAATCAGATCTCACACTTCCTAGCATGTGTGATCCTGAGCAAGTCACTTAACTTTAATAGCCTAATTCTTACTGTTCTTCTGCCATGGAACCCATATTAGTATCAATTCTAAGGCAGAAAGATAAGAGTTAAAAAAAATAAAATGAATGCTAGGAAAAAATTTATATATAATTGAAAAATACTTAAATTAAAAAATATTTTTAAAACTTTAAAGAAAAAATGTTTAAAGAAAAGAAGGAAGGAAACAAGCCAAGTATTGTTCTAAGCACTTCACAAATATTATTGCATTTAATCCACAACCTGGGGAAGCAGGTGATAGATTATCTCCATTTTATAGTTGAGAAAACTGAAGCACATAGAGATTAAGTGACTTGCCCAAAAATCTCTCAGTTGGTAAGTGAACATGGATTTGAACTTGGGTCTTCCTTGACTCCAGGAAAGTTTATATGTTCCAAGTCTTTGAAGGGTTTATAATCTCCTTGAGTAAACAAATAGCAATGTACATTCAGCTACTAAAGAAAAATAAAGAGGTAAGGAATTGTGGGAAATTTTAAAATTAATATTCAATAACTAAGTATCATATTTAAAAAGTTTTATTAATAATAAAGTAAAAGGAAGTACTTGAACTCCACCCAGTCGCAAGTGAAAGAGAGCGTGGGAGGAGTTACAGCCTATTTAAATACTATCAGGCAAAATGCAGGAAAAGGGAAAAGGATTCTAGGTAATACAGAAAGGAACTTTGGGTAATGTAGTTTTAGGGGTTCAAGAATTTCTAACTATACAGAATGAACTCATTAGTCATTAGTATAAGTATCTCTCTTTTCCAAGGAAATTTAGAGTTGAAATTTCTATAACTTATCCAGGGTCACACAGCCAATATAGCAGAGACTAGTTTTGAACCCAGGTCTCCTAGTTCCAAGACTATAAGACACAGAAAGACAAAAAACAAGAACATATAATTATATTCTAAATTGTGTAACAAGACACTAACAGCTAAAGAACTTCTGAGAGGAGAAAGACTCTGGACTAAAATAAATACAGAAGATTTCGTGGAAAAGATAGAATTTGATATAGACTGTAAGCACCTATCATGCGCAAAGAATGAACTATGCTAAATTAACAGGGTTCAAGAAATAAAATTAAGTAAGACCTAGTTCTTGCCCTTAATTTAGTAGAGGTAGCAAACATATACAGAAAAACAATTCTAATACAAATGCCTAAGAGAAGGGCAAAATACTAAACATATTTTGAAGGAATAGTAGGGACTAACACACAGGGAAGAGAAGGGGCATGAAAGGCATGGTTGGCCTGTGTATAGAGGGAAATATGATCAGACAAGAAGCATGGAGTCAATCAAGGAGGTTCCTGTAAACAAGAAAAGATTAGATTTTATGTGGTAGATGAGAAAGTCTTAAGTTTTTAAATAACATACAAAGATTTTTTTTTTTAAAAACCCTTATCTTCCATCTTGGAATCAATACTTAAAATGATACTACTTTTTAAACTGTTCCAATTATAAATTATTCTTCTCATTTCATCAAAACAAGTCTGAAAGAGCCTCTAACTAACAATGTGTAAGCTATAGGTTCAAATAATTATGACCTCAAAAGTAACATGCATATATTTTTATTAGTATTTTACAAATTTAATGTTTTTTTTTTAAACTAATTCTGTATTATGATAGAGGCAGCAAGGCTTACTGGATAGAAAACTTGCATCAAGAGTATTAAACATGCCATATACTGGCTTATATGAGAGGGCAAGTCAAATTAAATTCTTGATAGTCCAGGTAACTAACTCTAGGAGGACAGGCTAAGAAAGTAGCACTCCTTTGGAAAAGAAAATTCCTCACCAAGAGCTTCCTACACCAATATAAATTTGAAGTTTTGCTGTAGTCAATTCTTAATTATCCATGTGTGAATCATCCACATTATACATTAAGACTTTTTTACTTCTCTAATGCACTTATCCTATTCTAATTTGAATTATAGTTATCTATGCATCTATCTTATCTCTCCCTCCTAGACAATAACCCTGAATTTATGAACTAACTTATGCATGTTCTATGTTAAAGCAGCACTTAGCACAGTGAATTGTACCAGTTGTTGTTCAGGTACTTAAAGGCCCAGTTAAAACCAAATATAAGTAAAAAAAAAAAACCCAAACAGCTTTTCCTTATGGGTACCCAGGCCTCCACCTCTCCCTATAACCGAGCTAGTGAGTAAAAACTGTTTTGTTTAGTTATATGTAAAAATTAAAGCAGGCAAATCTGCTGGAAAGAAACAAAAAACTACAATACATGCCAAATCCAAATGTACCTCCACCACTCCCAGGAGTATGACCTCTTTGTATAAATCTATATGACAATAACATTTCAATTCAAGAGTAATTTTAAGTGCCTAAGTGGAAGACACTGTGCTACATGAGGCAATGTCCAAGCTAAAAACAAAGCATTCCTTGTCCTTACGGAATTTACATTCTACTGAGGGATGGAACATATACACATATTGATATTACCAAATACTCAAATGGATCTATCATGTTATAAACATAGTTATTCCCTCCAACAATGTAGATCACCCTATGTAAAAGAAATTGTGGGTATATCAGGGAGGGAGGGAAATACCTGAATCCAGCTCCTTTAAAAAACTACCTGCCTACCTTCACTTCCTCTCATTTTATTCCTCAATCCCTTGCAGTCTATAACTTCATAACTTAACCAAAACCTCTCTCTCCAAAAGTGCCAATGACTTCTTAATTGCCAAATCTGGTGTTTTTCCCTCGGTTCTCATCCTTCTCAATCTTATCTGCTCCATTTGAAGTTATTGGTCATACTCTTTCTATCCTAGATAATACTCTTTTCTCTGGGCTTTCATGAGACTTCTCTTTCTCAAGTCTCTTTTCCTGGTTCAACATCATACCGTATTCCAAAACCCCAAGGTTCTCTTCCTAGCTCCCTCTATACTCGCAGTAATTTGATCAGAAGTGTTTAACTATTATCTCTAAGCAGATAACTCCTGCTCTTTAGTCCAGTTGCCTACTTGACATTTCAAATTGGGTTTCCTGAATCACCTCAAACTTGGCATATCAAAACTAAACTCTTTATCCAAACTCTTTCCTTTTCCAAACCCTCCTATTTCTGTCAAAAGCCACTACCACTTTTCCGATTCACTATTTCATAACTTCAAATTATCCTTCATTTCTCAAGCTTCCTATCCCTCTATATCTAATCACTTGCCAAGTCTTGTCCTATCTTACCTCTACATCTGAAACTCCATCCCTTCTCTCTACTCATACAGCTATTTAATTCTAGTCCCTTTCATCTCTCAATGGGATTATTACAAAAGCATGCTGATTAGTCTTCCAACTTCAGGTCCCCCTGGCCAAGGCATTCTCACAATTATCAAAGTGATTTTCCTCAAACCCACATTAAGAATATCACCCCCCCACACACACACAAATAAATTCTAGTGGTTTCCTAACGGGTGTAGGGTAAAATATAAATTTGACTCTTAACTTTTTAATCCCTTTCACAACTGGGTTCCAATCTACCGTTTCATCAGGATATTCAGATAATAATCCACTCTTCCCTCACCCCACTCCTATCTCCACACTCCAGTCCAGCCAAACTGACCTCTCTGTTCCCCATGTAACATATGTGTCTCTTCCTTCAAGCCACCAAATCAAGTACCATCTTCTACATAGTCTTTCTTTATCCTCTAAATTGCTATTGTCCTCCTCAAATTACTTTGTATTTAACTACTTTATTATTTTCTTTATATTTATTCTACATATAGTTATATGTGTCATCTCCCCCCATCAAAACAGATTATCCTTGTTAAATAGGGATAGCTTCGTTATCATATTCGCGTCTCCAGTGTTTGGTATGTAATAGGCACTTAATGCATGCTATTTGATTCCAAGAATGTGGGACTGTCAGTGTAGAGGCACAGAGATGGGAGTGTTGTGAAAGGAATGGGAAAAAAAATCCAGTAAACACAGAGTGTGAGAGGAAGAGAAATGTACAATTCAGCTGGAAATGAGGGGATCCTCATCAACTGGGGAAAAGTTGAACAAACTAGTATATGAATGCAAATGAATATTACTGTGCTATAAGAAATGAGGAAAAGATAATTTTAAAGAGGCACTGAAAGACTTGCATAAACTGACAAAGTGTGAAGTGGGCAAAACTAGAATAATTTATACTATAACATCAATATTATAAAGACAATTTTGAAGACTTGCATGAACTGAAAAAGAATGAAATGAGCAGAATCAGGAGAATACTTTATTCAGTGACAACAAACAATTGTGAAAGCTCTATGAACCCTGATCAACACAAGGACCATCCATGAATACAATAGAACTGATGATAAAACATGTTTTCTATTCCTTGCTCGGTGATTGACTCAAGGTGCAGAATGAGACTTATTTTTGGACAAGGCCAAAGAGGGAATTTGTTTTGCAGATATATGTTGCAAGGATTTTGTTTTTTGCTTTAATTTTTCTAGTGAGGTAGTAGATGCAGGGGGAGAACATAGTTTTTCGTAATTAATCACCAATGAAATCATAGGTCCTGACTCTTCCCTGCAGTCTCCCTCTCCACCCACACATTTGAAAGCATGAATGAGACTGGAAAGATAGGTTGTGGCAAGGTTGTGAATGGCTTTAAAAGAATGGTGGTGTAGCAGTAGGGAAGTTGAAAGATGTTAGTTTTGGAGAAAAGAAAATGAAATGTTTTTAGCATGTTGCAGTAAAGGACACCTATCTGTTCAAGGAACAAAGAGTAGGCCTACTTGACTGAAATGCAGAGAAAGCAAAGTAGCATGAAATAAGGACAGAAAGATAAGTGAGTCCAGATTGCAAGAAACCTTAAAGCTAGGCAATGGGGAATCATTTATGGTCTTCCCCCTTTAGGGTATGACATAATCAGACCTGTACCTTGGAATGATTTTGGCACCTGTGTAAAGGATGGATTGGAGAAGGGTTAAGAATGAAAGCAGGGTGACCATTTAAGAGACTATACTCAACTATTCATAATGAATAATCCACATTAATATGAGGTTCCCTATGAGTTTCCCCCTCCTCAAGACATTCCCTGAACACTTAATATAACTCAGTTTATTAATTTATACCATGTTGATATAATGGGCACCTAACTAATCTCACTGCTTCAAATGCTTTCCTTCCCTCAATCTTCTCTCCTGCACAAACTTATCTTTAAAACTGACTTAAAAATTACTCTCTCCCCTGCCTACTATACAAAGTTCAATCTCCTGAACATAGTAATCAAGATCTGGCGCCACCTGAACTAATCTACCTGCTATTACTATTCAGATAGCCACACCCTCTTATGGCAGTCTCCTTGCCATTACCCTATAAATATTCTGCTCATTTCCACTCTTTAACATCACCCTACAAACATCTTTTTCATTTCTACTCTCTTCTTTCCTTTTTTCTCTACTCTACAGCCCTAAATTTCTTTCTCTACCAATTGAATCCTCTTAGTCCTTCAAGTGCCAACTCAAATCCAACCTGGTCCAGAGTCTTCCCAAACATTTGAGCCCATGTTAGTTATCCCCCTTCTATCAATTTCTATAGAACCGGAAGCAGGGGCCCCTCCAATCTTTTTGTTTAAAAATAAAAGAGAGAAGCTACTTTTTTATGAAGCTTTAAGATGATAGGAAGAGAAAGGGTTCTTGAAGCCAGTGAAATCTATGAATGGAGCCAGATAAGGTGCCAGCCTACCTTGGGTATGGCATCCTGGCAACAAAAACTGCCTTATCATCTTTGAAATCTACTAGGCAGGGATTCAGCACCTAACAAAATTATGAATCAAAACACTTGATTACATACTATCTTAAAAAAGTTATCTATTACTTTGGCATATGTTATCTTAAAATTGTAACCTTTAAGAAGGTAGAACTCATACCTTTTCTTAATCTCCCACTGAACCAAGAGAACTGGGTCCACAAAAGGTGAAAATAATTATTGATACCTTTTAAAAATATGTTCTTCAGCCATTTCCTATGCACTTTCTAAAAATATATTCCTTGATATAAGGAATCATACCTTCTGGTTTTTTCCTTAAATATTCCCAAAGTGCCTAGCATAGTGCTATGAACACATTGAAGTACTCTTTATTCCATCTAAAGTTACTAACATGTAGGTGGAACCCCATTCCCTGAGACATATCCTCATCTATGAGAAGTTTTAATTTACCTGTGCTCAAAAGCAAAATCAATCACACCAAAATCCCTGTCCAGGTTACATAGAACAAAACTAGTTAAGAGAATATAAAAGAGATGAATGAGCACATATGTGGTCAACTCAAGATTATTTAAAAAAAAAAACTTTTATTACTCTAAAATAAAAGAATGTTTAATTTCCCCCAAACAAGCATTCTGAAATGAAATAATTTATGCTTAATTGAGACAGCATGACATAAAGGATAGAGAGGTGGCTTCTCGCTATCTCAGTGAGATCTAGATTCAAGTGCCAACTCTGACCCATTTTGTAAGATGGGTTACCCTGGACACAGTCATAACCTCTCAGTGCCCCAGACTTTAATGTTGTACAACAGATGCTTATTTGCATTGGTAGAAGGAGTTTATTCATTGGAATTCCCTACACCAATGAAATTATAGGTCTTAACTTCACACCCCCTCAAGTCTAAAAATGCCTGGTCCAACAGTCAGTTAACACCAGTCTAGGTTTGCCTGAGGGACCCTCAAAACATATTTAAAGCGACAGAAATAAAAATAATTTATTTCTTAAAACTCCAATAAAATAAGGGAATCGTAGGTTTACATAAATTAATTTTCCTTAATGAGGATATGCTTTTTGAATCATGGTTAACAAACTAAATAGTAATCTAGTATCATAAGCAGAAACCACTTCACTAAAGGTATAGCCAAAAAGCACATCAATGCCAACTGTTAAGCAAATTTTTGTCTCCTTTGTGCCTATCAGATTCTATACATAAATTCCATACTCTTTCTGGGCAAGAACTGCCTTCTGTTTCCAACTTCAGTACTGATGCCCAACACCCTACAGTGACTATCAGCAGACAACCTGGGTGATCTTGGGCAACTCACTGAATCTCATTGGGGGTGGGGGGAGGGGGAGATATGTCTCAACAAAAGCATATCTAAATGAAATTGCAAAAGGGGTGGGGTGGCCATTTCTACTCCAAAAGATGAAAAATTAAAATTTGGTATAAGTAGGCAGCCCTTTTATATTCACTAAATCATCTACAAAAAGTACTGGATTCTAGAGCTTCCTATCCCCATAATTACAGTAAATAAGGGAAGGCTGTTTTATTCCAAAGATTATTTGGATATTTGTTAACGCCTCTGATAGGACAGGAAGTAAAACTGGGCCAGTAACTTAACTGAGAGTAGCCACTGCATGGTGAGGAAATTTTCTCTAAGGATGCAGGTAGGCACCTTCTCTGAAATGTTATAGTCCTATGTGCCTAGAGCCTAGGTCAGTGATGGTAAACCTTGTAGAGACCTAGTGACCAAATTGCAACCCTCACACTGCATGTGACCAGAGGAGGTGTCCTCAGGCACATGAAGAGGGGGAGAACAGCCCCCTCTGGCACATGTGCCAAAGGTTCACCAACACAGGCCTAGGTCCTTTGCCTATTTGCCTGGTTGCTTAGAGCACCAGGAGTTCAAGGGCCTATAAATCTGTGGTCTCATATACAAAAGGTATTAGGGGCAGGACTTGAATCCAGGGCTTCCTGGATCCAAGGTCTATCCACAATGCCCCCTTTAATCATTCTACAACCTGGATATGGTACTGAACTAGGAATCAGAAAGGCTAACCACTTCCTAGCTGCATGACCTAGCTCTCAACCATAAAATAAGGGGCTTAGAGTACATGCCTTAACCTTCCAGCTCTAAATGTATAGTTCTAATGTTTCCTATACTCTAGAATCATGTAGAAATGGTTTTTCTAGAATACGGAAATGTTGTCAACTTCAGGACTATTCTTAAAGTCAACTATTCAGACAAAAAGTTGTCCAGAAGAACCAAAAGGCCTACTTCTGGTTTCTCAATTGTAAAAAAGAAGTTATACATTCACTTTAGAGTCTCTAAGGGTGCATTGTCTTTCCTACTCTAAAATGTTACACATACACAGGGTGTCCCAAAAATCTTAGTATAGTTTTAAGCTTTACTTGTTTAAAACAAGAGGTTGGCTGAGTCATTTCACTCTAAGTATTCTTCTAATTGCTAATTTATTATTAATCATAATAGTTTATATAGATTTATAGTAAGCAAAGCACACAATGTCTCACTTGATCTTCAACAATCCTGTGAAGTAGATGCCATTATTATTCCCATTTTACAGATGAGGAAGATGGGTTAAGTAACTTGACAGGAGTTGGTAAGTGTATGCAGTGGGTTTTGACCACAGGTCTTCTTGACTCCATTATTTAGTACTCACTGAATCACCCATGTAAAATGGTAAATGTAAAATGCCAAAGAAAACAGCATTCACTAGAAACAAAAATAAAATCACTAACCCCTTTTCTCAAGTTTACTAAAGAGATGAAATATTTTAACATTCTATTATCTTTCCTCTGAACCACGCAATTGAATTTTGTCTTAATTTAATTTGCATTAGTCACTTTGGTACTTAAAAACCCCATAATGTCACTAAATATTTAAAGCTAAAATTATGTATTCAACCATCATGCTTATTTATTATAACTTTATGATTTCAGTTTCACAAATACAAATAGGCTGGTACAACTTAAGACTTCAAAACCAAAATTATTTGGATTGAGATTTCAAGCCCACAAACAAAACCTTAGATTAAAAAAGTTCACTAAGGTTCTGGACATACAAAATGATATGAATCAAATACCACTTCTTTGCTCCCATTTTAAGAGCAAGAACCTACTCCATTAATTACTCAAGGAGCAGTATTAATGAGAATAGTAGAAAATGTGGCTACTTGAATTGCAGTATAATGCAAATTACACTTACAGAAGGTGTTAGAAAAAGCTTTTGAAGGAAACCAATTTAAATTGTAATTTACCTGCATGTCATTAAAATTTTTTTAATTTGACATAAGTGAGATTGCATCTTTTTTGACACACACACACTTCGAGCCAAGACAGCAGGTTTTTCAGTGTCATGCCCTGATGATGTCAACACCAGCTGGTACCCTCTTGCTACCAAAGGATACATAATTTCAGGCAATTATCAATGGAGACTAAGCTGCTTATAAAATAATGCTTCACAAACTGGAGGAAACAATTTTCAGCACTCCACATCTGGATGTGTATATTCTCAGAGGCAGAACTTTAGAAATCACGGTGATTCTCAAACCTCGCCCCTCTTCCGCAATACTTTGAAAAACAAGAGAACTGCATCCTACATTTCAACACCCAAGTTCAATTTCCCTGGAAAACACCGAGTCCCTAGTAGAAGCAAGCCTCCCAGACATCTACTAGGTGTACAAACAGCCTGAAGCAAACAGGAGGCACGTACGAGTGGCGTGATCAGTCACAACTCGTGTGTCTTTGGAGTAGGATTTGAAACCCTTTTGCCTTGCTAGTTATGTCAAAGTGAAATTCTACCATTGGGTCCTGGAACGAAGTGGCCGTTTTCCCCCAACAAAAATCCTCCGTTCGTGGCAGAGCGCCACTAGCTGTTCCGTCCAGAGGCTAGAGCAAAGGCTCATTGAAAGTTCACAAAGACAATGTATGGCCGGCCGGCAGACCCGCCCCGCCCCCAGGTGACAGATCCTTCCACAGTCCGACTTTACCCAGGGAAGAGGGTGTGAGGAGAAACTGCACCGACCAGGACAGGGCAGGTTCGATTCGTTCCCCGCCCCGTTCGGGTACCGTCCAGTCCCCGGTTAGGCCGGAGCCGCACCTGGCGCGGGGGCGGGGCAGGCTGCAGGTGCCCCCCCCCCTCGCGGCGGTGCGCGCCCCCGTCCGTGCCCGCGCGCCCCCCGCCCTGCCGCTGCCCTTCACCCACCTGGTCCCGGAGTTTGAGGAACACCATGGTGGGCGCCGCCACCGGCGCGAACCATCCAGCTGCCGCCTCCGCGCCCCGCGCCAGCCTGGGCAGGGGGCGCGGCCCGGCCACCTTGGAGCGAAACGGGCTTTGGGGGAGAAAGGTGCGAGCAGGGCGAGAGGGGCGAGGCGGACGAGTAGGACGAAGGTTACGAACCGGACGAGGTGGACGAGGGGGCGGCGAGGGCGTCGGAGGGGGCCGGGCCAGGCGCAGCGGTCGCCGAGGGGCGCGGGGCCCGGGGGCCACCACCTCCTCGTCCTCCTCGTCCTCCAGGTCCTGCTCCTCTTCCGCTCGCCGCCGCCGCCGCCGCCGCTGCTGCGCCCGGGTTTTTCCTCCCTGGCTGCCTTTCGCTGCCGCCGTCGCCTCCACAGCTGCCTCAGCCGCCCGCCCTGCCCCTAATGCTCCGGCCCCGGCGGCAGCATCCCAACTCCACTCCACAACATTACCGCCACCGCCACTCACCACCACCGCCCGCCCCGATTGGCCCCGGTGCGGGGGACAGGCCCAGAGTAAGCAGCGTCCGGATTGGCCGCGCCGCCTCCGGGCCCGCCCTCCCGCTCCCTTTCTCTCTCACCTTCTTCCCCCTCCCCCGCCGCCCCCTGCGGGAGGCCGGAGCTCGGAGGGGGTGGGCAGGGATAGGGTCCGGGCAGGGGTGGGGGAGGAGAACGCGCGTGCGCGCCCCGCCGCCCTAGGGGCCTGGGAACGCCGGGGCCAAATCGGAGGCGCGGGGGTGTGCCCGGGCCGGGTTCGCACGTGGAGGTGGAGGAGAGAGGCGGGACGCGCCCCCTCTTTATGGAGGGCCGAGTGCGCGCGCGCGTGTCACCTGAGGGGAGGGGACCCGGGACACGCGCAGGACTCGAGAGAGGGAAGGGGCTCCTTTGTGCGGGGCCACGCCGGGGCTCCCCGAAGCTGCGGGAAAAGGGCGTGGGCGTGGCTCCTGTTCGCCCCTAGAGAAAACCTCCGGCACGGACGGAAATTAATCCTGCCCCACGCCCCGCAGAACCAGCGGTTTTAATTCTGCGCCCCCTGCAAACATGGGGGAGGGAGGGGTCTCTTTCCCCACCACCACCCCCCTCCCTCCTTACGAGGAGACGGCTCAGAACACCGATGTGTGACGTCATGCTAGGTTCTACCATTCTCTCCCACGGATCCTCGTATCCCTTACGTCTCAAAGGACAGATTTTTATAGAGAAAATATTGATTTGAGGCCGGTGAAACCTAGTCTTTAACAGGAGCCTGGAGGAAATTCAGCCTTTCTAAGAGAATCTGTCAATTTCTAATAGCACTAGAGATTCCGATTGATCAGACAACAAAGACACCCCCCACCCCAGAAAGAAAGGAAATTAGGTTTTAATATTCACAATAATAGAATCGTTTTAATAGCAACTCTGAGGATACTCACCAATTGCACATCCAGCAATTCAGTAAAAAAGTTTCTCATCTTTCCACCCTACAAATGCTTATGGCTATATATGTTAAAACTCAGTACTCCTATATCAGGTTATTGGGGAGATCTGAATTTTAAAATGTCAAAAAATAATCGTCAAAAAGTGTCTCTACATGTAACTGAAAAAATAAAATGTAAAAATTCAATACAAAAGAGCATTTAAGTTATCTTAAAGCCAACAATGAAGGATTCTCTCGTTACTGGGTTAAAATATCCAAAGTTGGACTGAACATCAGCTGAGCTGGTTTCAATTATGCCCGACATTGTCTTGGTCAAATCATTCTGTATATTTCATTGTCTCCATGTATTAAATAGAGGATGTGGGTCTTATCAATTCAATGAAGATAAGTAAAATGTTAATCCATTTTAAGTTCCACAAAGCTGGAACAATAAAAAATAAGTGTTGAACTGAAGCTATTCAAAACAGGCAGTTAATGCTTGTAGTGCTTTGTGATTACAAAGTACCTTGTAATCTTAGCTTTGTAAATAGTTACCATAGAATAGTTGGGCATAGTTATATTGTAGGCAAGATACAGAGGAATTTAATGAGATTCATACATTCTTGCACAGTGCACCATAACACTATGAACTTAGTCCTTGGTTTATAAATTTACCCAAGATTCTCACCTCTGCCTCAAAGTTATTGAAATGTACAATGGCTAAGTGACTGCTGGAGAAGACATTTTTTAGAAAATGAATGTTTTGAAAGTTTGAATCTTAAGTGCAGGTTGAGGTTTTAATACTCTTGAGATTGAGATAATGAAACTATATGGTGTATTTTCTTGGGGCAGCTCGGTGGCTCTTTGTAGAGAATGCCAGGCTTAGAGAATGGAAGACTTGAGTTCAAATTTAGTCTCAGATACTTACTAGCAGTGGGACCTTGGTCAAATCACTTAAACCTATTTCCCTCAGTTTCTTTATAAGACATGACTGAATAACAAAGTGTATTTTCTTAAGTTTCTCTTTAAAAATAATGAATGGGGGGAAGCTAAGTAGCTCAGTAGATTGAAAACCAGGTCTAGACACAGGAGGTCTTGGGTTCAAATGTGGCCTCAGACACTTCCCAGCTATGTGACATAGGCAAGTCACTTAACACCCATTGCCTAGCCCTTACCACTCTTCTGTCTTAGAACCAATATTTATATTGATTCTTAAAGGAAGATAAAGGCTTTTAAAAAATAATAAATGACACTATCCATTAATTAGCAGGTGAGTGGCTCAGTGGATTGAGAGCCAGGCCTGGAGACAGTAGGTCCTAGTTTCAAATTTGACCTCAGACACTTCCTAGCTCAGTGATGGTGAACTTTTTAGTGACTGTGTGCTGTGTCTGCTGTGCCCCCCCACCCACCCACCCACCCAGAGAGGGGAGGGAGGAAGCTCTCCTATTGGGCTGCTGGGTAGAGGGGATGAAGTGAAAAAATATCCTCAGGCACAGTGGAAAGGGTGAAGGGAGCAGCTCTACTAGAGTCCCTCTACCTTTCTAGTAACAAACTCTGGTTACTGTGTGCCCTCTGTGGCATGTGTACCATAGGTTTGCTACCATGGTCCTAGCTATATGACCCTGGACAAATCACCTTAACTAAAATTACCTAGTCTTTACACTCTTTTGCCTTGGAACAGATCAATTCCAAGTCAGAAGGTAAAGGTTAAAAAGATCCAAACACAACCCATTGCTCTTTTAGTCAGCATTTTAGAAGATTTAGCTTCCATATCCTTGACCTTAACTTACAGTCTAATTGGAAACATATATACATGTGGAAAGATAGTAAACATTATTTTGTTGTGAGGCACAGCAAATTGATTGAGCTTAGACTCAGGAAGACCTGGGTTAAATATAGCTTGATTCTCACTTGCTTTTCAGTTGAGTCTGGCTTTTCATGACCCCATTTGGGATTTTCTTGGCAAAGATACTGGAGTGGTTTGCCATTTCCTTCTTCAGCTCATTTTACAGATGAGGAAACTGAGGTAAACAGGGTTATATGACTTGACTAGGGTCACATAGCTGGTGAGTGTCAAAGGCAAGATTTGAACTCAGAAAGATGAGTCTTACTGACTTCAAATCCAGCACTCTATCCACGATGCCATCTAATCTTCATTATGTCAGACTGGGCAAATTTCTTACCTTTTGTTTTAGGCAACTCCCAAGGACTTACCTTACCATGTGATCTAGATTTAGTTAAATTGCCTCCAGCAGGAAGCCACTCATTAGTGCTCCACATGTTCTCCCATACTACTAGATCCATGTAGATACCACTATATCCATGTTTACACACATATACTCATGAATGTATATATATATATATATATATATTTACTATATGTACTTATCTGCATAAAGACCCATTGTTTTCCTCTAGTAAAATGTAAACTCCCTGAGGAGAGAGGCTATTTCTTTTTTTCTTCTTCTTTTCCATTTTTGTCCCCTTAGCATTTACCAGTATCAGGCACAAAGTATCTGATAAATGCTTGTTGAATTAACTTCCTATAATTTATCTATTTAAGTCTACTAACTAAAGAGAATTCCCAACTCGGGTTCTCTAGGCTTGAAGAAATCACAGATTCTTTGCCTATTAATTTCGATATGAAATTAGGTTCTCAATTGTTTGAAGTAATTCATAGGACATACCAGAAGAGAGTATGTGTCTAAAAAAACACATAAAAGAAATCAGTAAGGGTTTGGAGTAATCAGAAAACCAATCAGTTAGTATTTGACACCCACACTGAGTCAGGCACTCTGCTAGACACTGGGGATACAAAGATAAAAGCAAGAGTCCTTATCCTCAAAGAACTTATTTATAAACATGTTCTGTACATATCCCTCAGTAGAATATAATTGTTCCCATCTCCCTAGTAGAATGTAAATTATATGAGGGCAGGGACTATTTCATGTTTGTCTTAATATCTTTAGTATCTAGTATTAGCTACTACTATTAATAATTAATTAGCCAAATTAGCTAAATATTTAATTAATGAAATAGCTATTATTATTAATAATAGCTAACTTTTATATGGCATATATTATGTACTTTACAAATATCTATTTTGATCCCCTCAACAGCTTTGGGAAGTAGGTGCTATTATCATCCCCATTTACAGATGAAGAAACTAAGATAAACAGAGGTTAAATGATTTGTCCAAGGTCAAACAGGTATAAATATCTGAGATTAGATTTGAACCCAGGTCTTCCTGATTCTAAGCATAGTGCCACTGTTCTACCTAGTAGTAAAAGTCCTTAGCTTTTAGTAGGTGCTTAAGAAAAGGAAGAAGGAAGGAAGGAAGGAAGGAAGGAAGGAAGGAAGGAAGGAAGGAAGGAAGGAAGGAAGGAAGGAAGGAAGGAAGGAAGGAAGGAAGGAAGGAAGGAAGGAAGGAAGGAAGGAAGAAAGGAAGGAAGGAAGAAAGGAAGGAAGGAAGAAAGGAAGGAAGGAACATGGGAATTCATGATTAATTTGCTGCCCCAGATTTGGCAGAAATCTTCTACTATTAATATCCCACTAAGCCATGAACCCTCAAGAAGCATTCTAATGAGGAATGATATTAAAGCCTCCCTGGCCTTCTGTTTAGTGGACAAGGAGACACCACTAGGAAGTGGTCATCACAATCTAGCTCCAAAGGAGCTTTGGGCCTGTGGTTCCTAGCTCTAGATCACTTTCTCTGGCTTATTATCCTGGTGAACAAGCCATCTTTGTGTTGTGTTGTGTTTTTTTTTTGTCTTTTTTTTTCACTGCTTACTAAAAAACTTAATGGCTATTCTTTGAACTCTTTCTTTGAAGCCTTTCTCCTCATTTGTTAATCACAATCCAATCACCTGTGAAGGAAACCTCAATGCCCCTCCTACTGGGTGGAGACCTGATCCACAATGAAACAAGGCTGAAGAGAAAAAGAGAAAAAGAAAAGGGTAATAACTGCCTAAGAAATACCTCAATGGATCTGAGATCTCATAGATGTGGGTGGTCCTTCCATCCATTCCAATCCATCTCATCCAGCCAGACCTTCTCAAACTGCATGACCCTTCACAGAGCTCTTCCATAGAGCTACCTTTGGAAGAATCTACCAAATCTCCTATGAGTCTTGTTTAATGACAGCAGCCCCAGAGCCTCCCTAGCTGTTCATTTGTTGTCCCTAAGTCTCAACATGAACACCCTTTCTGATCATACACTTCCTCAAATATATATAATATATATATATATATCCATCCCTTATGCCCCCTCTTAAACTTTTGCAGTGGCCTACACTCCCCTATTGGGCAGCGATTGCCTTTTACCTTTTTTTCTATGCCCATTATTTAGCATAGTGCTTGTATATCATTCATAATTCCGATTTCTTTTTAAAACATTTTTTTACACAACTTTGATTTCTTGAAGTTTGTAGTGTATCAGCCTTTGCTACTATCTAGCCTTAATTGAGGATTTAATGGAAAATGTTTCTTTGTGTCAAGGTTAAGCTTGAGATCATTAAAAACTCTGTGTAATTTCTGAAATTACTTCTCTTTTCTATTATTCAGCTATATGCCCAGGACATTATGTATCTGAAATGCTTGTCATAAAGAAAAAATCTAATGATACATTTATTCATTCATTCATTCTTTCATTTATTTGCCCAGCATTTATTGAGCACCTATCTTTTAAGCCCATCTAACTTCATGTCCTAATCAGGACAATAGATTTTTAAATCTATTTAGTTTTTCTTGCAAATGGACAATCTCTTTTGAATAATCTTGGGTCTCATTGAGGTGAACCTGTAAATTCCTGGAATTTGTTGCAATCAGCATTATAATAAAATAAGCAATTAGACAGTAGAAGACATAAGTGGGCAGACCTAGCCATGGGAACGAAGAAGATTAATTATAGTTGTATCTCCAGTTGATTTTTAGCATTTGTTAGTTCTTCAATATTAAAGACAATATTCAAAACAAAACCAAAAACCTCTAAGTGTCCCCAGTGCTGGTGATCTGCCTAGTCACTTACCTTTACTTTGACAGGGCAGATATTTGTTGAACATAAATCTTGTGCTTCACAGTTGGAATGCTTAGGAGCTCAATGCAGCCTAGTGAGCTTCTCACTCACTTTACTGAGACACCACCCTTTTATTGTGTGGCTGAATGATTTGGTATGTGTCTCTCTCGTTATCTATTCAGATCTAGGTAGCTAAGCTTTGTCTGCATTCTCCCAGGAAAATTAGAATCTCTAAAGAGGAGCATGTTTCTGTGTCTAGCTATGGGCATCAGGAGGAAAACATGGAATTGATCTGGGCCTGTAAGATTGTAAGGGGAAGATAATGGGATGAAAACTAGTTTCACAACAGGCCACATAGGCTCTTGTTTGAGAGTTGATCTGAGATATCTCCTTGTCTTCATTCTTTATATGTGATACCCCTAAAGGAGAAGAATCCTCACCCAGTAGACAGTTATTATTGTTTAGTTATATCCAACTCTTCAAGTCCCTGTGGACCATACTATCTATGGGGTTATCTTGGCCAAGAATCTATAGTGGTTTGCCACTTACTTCTCTAAATGATGAAGGCAAATAAAAGTTAAGTGACTTGCCCAGGGTCACATAACTAGTGTTGGATTTTAACTCAGGTCTTCCTCATCATAGGCCTTTTATTCAATGAGTGACCTAGCTCTCAAAATGGATAGTACCAGCCTTTCTGCCAAGAATATCCTCCCTTTAAAATGATTAAATTTTCATTCTGGTTTATAAATCAACATCTTATGAATTTAGTCAGCTTGAATTATTCTCCAAAGCCTGGATGCTCTTTCCTCTCATATTTTCCTGATGCTAATTTTCTTGGACATAATCCTACCTGCCTTCCTGACTCCAGGCCCAATGCTCTACCCATTGTACCACTCAGCTGCTCCTTTGTTGTTCCCTTTTATTTCTAGAATCAAATATAAACTCTTCTGTTTAAGATTTAAAGTCTTCTTTAACCTGGCTCCCATTTTTTTCCTTTCTAGCCTTAAGCTTTGGCCATTTCTCTGGCTGTCTCCCATGCCTGGAACTCTCTCCTTCCTCCACCATACCTACTGTTCTTCCTGTCTGCCTTGCTTAAGTCCCAACTAAAATCCCATCTTTTACTGGAAACCTTGCCCAACCCTCTTAGTTTTCAGGCCTCTCTCTGTTAATTTTCTCTTTTTATCCTGATTATAGCTTGCTTTGCATGTTGTCTCTCCCATTAGATTGTAAACTCCTTGAGGTCAGAGACTTCTTATTGCCCCTTTTGTAGCCCCAATGCTTAGCATAGTGCCTGGCACATGATAGGCATTGAAGAAATGTTTATTGATTGATTGTCTTCTCACACTTAACTTCCTTCCATAGGCGCTATGACCCAGATACCCACCCACACTGTTCCCCTTCTACTATGCATTTTCCTTATGCAGAAATATATGCTATGCACCGTGTTTTTATACCATATTTCTTCTCCAGGCCTTGGCACTGGTTTTCTCCTATCCCTGAAACGCTTCATCTCCTCACTTCTTTCTGTTCGGATCCCTGGTTTCTTTCAAGCCCCAGCTTAAACCCCGTCTTCTGATCTTCGAGTTCCTTTCCCTCGGAGATCATCATCTGTCTAGTCTATAATTTCTCATATGTACCCATTTATTCATATGTTGTCTTGCACATTCATCAAAGAGGTCAAAGAGTTGTCTTGTGTTTTAACTTTCTGGCTACCTTTCGTGTTTATTGCAAAGCAAGCACTGAATCCATATCTGTTGATTGATTGATCACCTTGGGTGACTGGTAAAATTAAGGGAGAATCATACTCTAGACCCAGGTGAGCCCGGCTGAACAGCCAACGGAGTCCATTCTCTTTTCCTTTACAGTCAGGGATTCTTAACCTCTTTTGTGGCTTGGACGAGGGAATCCTATGACCCCCTTCTCGGTATGTTTTAAAATGCATAAAATAAAGCATGGTGGAAAGGAAACAAATTGTATTGAGATACCTTTAACAAAAACAAAAACAAGTTCGTGGGCCTCAGGTTAAGAACTCCTGCTTTAAGTGCTTCTCAACATAAAAACCAAAAGTGCAACAAGGTTTTTGAAGAATTCTTGTAACTTTGTATCTCCCCCATATTTGTTATTTTTATCTCCTTTCCAAGGGTTGTGTGGTTTCCTAGGGCGTAGGAGAAGTTGGGAGCCTGCCTCCTGTTTCAAAGTAGGCCTAGAAGAAGCTTGGTAGAACAATAGTTACAAGTAGCAGAACAAGGAAAGAGGGAGGGAGGCCCATGGGCAGGTATCATGTCATATATTTCTGCTATGTTACACTGTATAGGGTAAGCGATCCAACAATACTGGGCTTGAACTGATTAGTCTCAAGATGGGTAGGTTGTGCAAGCCAAGGTGTGCTGAATCTGGAGTTGGAAGAGGTCTCTAAGTCCCAGTTGTGTCACAGTTTGGGAAACACATCCAAGTCAATTCACTTCTTGGGTACTCTTTTTCACCATTCTTGGACTTCCTTGATTTCGTCCTCTTTCTCCCCCATGGAACCTGATTAGCCCCAGCTTCCCCTACTCAGCTCTCTGGCCTGGGAGCAGAAAGGTCCCAGCCATGGATACAACCGTTCAGGAGAGCACTTTGAAATCTTGTGCTAAGGGCCATCAGACTGGACCCTTTGTCCCAGGAACACCACTACTAGATCTCTATCCCAGAGACGAAGGACAGGGGAAAGGGACTTACTTGTACACAAATAGGTATAGCAGTTTGTTTTGGTTATTTATGTAGCAGCAAGGAACTGGAAACTGAAGGGCTACCCATCAGTTGAGAAAGAGTCGAACAAGTTGTGGTATATGAAAGTAATGGAATACTATTGTGCCATAAAAAAAGACCAATAAGAGAATCACAGAAACACCTGGAAAGACTGATATGAAATGATGCAAAGTGAAGTGAGCAGAACCAGGAGAATGTTGTACACAGTAACAACAATGATGTATGCTGGGCAACTGTTAATGACTTAACTATTATCAGCAATGCAAGGATCCAGGACAACTCCAAAGGACTCATGAAGAAAAAGGCTGTCCACCAGCACAGAAAGAAGAGATCAGGTAGGTCTGAATGCAGATTGAAGCACGCCATTCTTTACTTTATTTCCTCCATGAATTTTTCTCTACTATAAATGATATGTGTCTTATTTTATAAGATGAATGTAGAAATATGTATTATATGATAACACATGTACGGCCTATGTCATATTACCTGCCATCTTGCAGAGAGGGAAAGGATAAGGGAGGACATGAATTGCAAAGTGTCAGAAAATAATTATTTAAAATTGTATCACTAGGTAAAATTTTTTTTAATTTAAAAAAAGAAAAGAAAAGAAAAAAGGTCCATCCAAGTGTAATTAGGGCTGCACAGACTTCAGGAGAGTCTAAGATCTCGCAAGCCACCAAACCTCGATGACTTACTGACGACCAGATGCATATTCCACTGTAACCTTACTATGTATTCTTGTTAAGTTTGGGCAAAGTAAACCTGTGTTCAATGACTCATGAATATCTCATTCAGTCTCAACATCAGACCTGAACTAAGAGGGCTCTGGGATTAGAGCATTGCCTACAAATTGTGGGGTACAATGGGGAGAACAACACATTCCTGAAATGATTTCATATAGACTACTTGTATTATCCTTCAGGGAGGCAATGTGAACAGTAAACGTGTTCAGATCTTGTCTTTGCCACTGGACCGAAATGATCTGGGGCAAAATCACTTTACCTCTCAGTTTCCTGACCTGTAAAGTGAGGCAGGCGGTTGGACTAGATGACTTCTAAATGCTCTTGCAGCTTTAAGTCTATAATACTATGATTCTATCTTATAGGACTGTTTTGAGGATAAATTAATCAAGAAGCCTTTGTTTAGCACCTTATATGCACCAGGCACTAGTATAATAATAATAATATTATTATTAATAATATTTATATTATATATCATATAAATTATATATAACAATAGGTGATGATTATTATATGGGGAATAATAATAACAGCCAGAAATTAGTGCTAAAAGTTGGCCAAGATTGTCTGGTGGTCCTAAGGGGTCCTGACAAACATTTGGGGGTTCCAAAGGAGTGAGGAGAATGAGAAGTGGGGAGAAGAATGACACATCAGGAGGGCCAATGAAGCTGGTAGCAATAAGAGGCAAGATTTATTGATCACAGCTAGTATTTTATAGAGAAATTGATGTAGGCTAAGGGATTAAGTAAGCTTTTTACATGGACAATGGTTAGTAATGATTTACAATCTTAGTACAATGACTTAGTTTACCTCATTGAAATTTAGAATTTCCTATAGGATAATAATTCAATATGTCAATGTGTAACCATCTAGTCCAGATTCTCCGGGAAATGTTTGGCTTCAGTGGGTAGAACAAGAACAACTAGGGACAGCCAAGAACTTATCAGATGCTTTGGATGAGATCATTTATGCCTGGTTCTAGCTATCTGATGGCCTTGATTTTATTGGGGCCTACTCTCACTACTGGGGACTACACAAGCTCTTTACAAATTTCATCTCAGTTGATCCTCACAACCACCTTGGGAGAAAGGTACTGTTTTTATCCCCAATTTACAAATGAGGGAACTGATATTAAGTGACTTACCTAGGGTCACACAGCTAGTAAATGTCTTAAAGCAGAATTTGAAGTCATGTCTTCCTAACTCTAGGTCCAGGGCTCTATCCACTGCCAGAACTAGCTACCTAATCAAATAACATAATAGTTCAAATAAGATAATATATGTGAAGTTGTCTATTATGATTTGCCTGAATTGTCTTTGTATAATAGATCTGGAATAAAAAGACCTGTCTTTGTCACTATTTCACCAATGATACAACATTAGGTAAATTACTTAACTTCTATAAGCCTCAGTTTCCTTACCTATAAAATAAGGTTGGGCCAAATTCTCTCCAAGGTCCCCTCTAGCTTTTTTAGCCCTTAATAATAAATTATAAATTTAATAACAAATGTGAGCTTTTCTTAGAGGCAGCCCATACTTTTTGATGCTTCATTATCCAATGTAACCTAATAAGGACCTAGGTTTTGCATCATCTTTACATGTTTATTCCACAGATCATAGAATCATGGGATCATAAATTTAAAATTCTAGAGATCATTAAATGTACATAGTCTGACCTCCTCATTTTACAGATGAGGAAACTGAAGCTCGGGGAGATTATGTTATTTGTCCACAGTCACATAGTTAGTCTATGGAAGAAGCAGGACCTGAATTCAGGTCTTCCTCACCTCAAGTTCAATACTCCGCTCATTATGCCATTCTACTTTCTATACTCTCTAGCACATCCAACACAGAAATGCATCATGCCCCTGAATCAGAGACTCCTTGATGGGCACTAAAACCCGACCACTGAGCCAGGAAAGGTTAAATCCTCACTAGACATTACAGGGGAGGCAGTGTCTGGCATTTTTCTCCTATCTCTAGAATATATTGTTAACTGTCAGGGCTTAGCATCCTTTCCACACACCCAGCGTAAATGACAAGCACCTCTGCTGACCTAGGTGAACTAGAAACTGGATTTCAAAGCACCAGCTGCTTTTCGATTTTGTTTTTCTTTCCAGAATATAGTGACCTAATAATGATCTTGAGATAGTTATCTCCAGCTTTGGATGAACCATAAGAATTTGAAAGGTCCATAAATCTAGGGCTCTCATTGGAGCCATTTTGAGATAAACCCTGAAAATTGCCAGAGCAGCTAAGTAGCACAATGGATAGAGAGTCTGGATTGGAGTCAGGAAGATCTGAGTTCAAATGTAGCCTTAGATATTAGCAGTATGACCCAGAGCAAGTAATTTAATCTTGTTTACCTTCATTTCTTCATGTGTAAAATGAGCTGGAAAAGGAAATGGTAAACCACACCAGGATTTTTGCCAAGAAAATCCCAAAATGGGGTCATGAAAATCAGACATGACTGGTGACAACAAATCCTGAGTACAAGTTTTTGCACATAGTAGGGACTTAATGTTTGTAGGATTGAATTGATCATTAAACTGAAATTAACTGAATAGATGATCTTTAAGGTGCCTTCCAGCTATAATGACACTGAACTTTTGAATCTAAACATTAATTAGAAACCTAGGTATTATTCATTCGATATAAATAGTTTATGGAAGAGAAAAGACTTTGAGTTTTTCATGAGTCCTCAAAGGGGTCAAGATTTTTCCAACTCCAGGTCACAGTTGTTTCTTGTGTCTAGAAAAAATTTTGACCCAAAGTCCCATTAACTTTCCACCACTCCCATGCAGATGCACCATGAGCCAGGCAATCAAAAGGGTTTGCTTCTTAATGATCTGATTAATGCTGGGAAAAGAATAAAACCAAGATTTGTTTGGCTTAGGCTGGAGGACAGATAGAGTTTACAGAAGAAAAGGGAGGAAGGTAATTGTTTGATCCAGGAGAAGAGAGATTATAGATATCTAACCTAGGGAAAGAAAAAAGAGTTTTCTACAGCAAAAATTAATAGTAGAACTTTATAATTTCTCATGTAAATTTTTTTATTCCTTATGTACTGAAAATTTTGTGTCAATGATTATTAAATTGGTAATTAAAAGTAAAATTTACTTTAAAAAAGAAAACCCTTTACATTTGAATAGAAATGCATTGGTAGATTATGAGAAATTTTTGAAGAAATCCAAGAGAATCAGATTGTTTGATGGAACTCATCAGCTACCAAAGCCTTAACTGCCTTGAAGGAAACTCCAGTAAACATCACTTTCCTTCTAGATAGTTCAATCTCAGAAATACAATTCTAAATTAGAGACACCAACAAGGTCTCTGTTCAGCTGAGAAACAGCACCCAGGAGTCTTCCCAGGGCCACATCTTGTTGGATATCTCCCAGGAGAATAGAGTTGGTTCTTGGACCAACCCAAATGTTCAACTATAACTATAGGATGTACCTATAAGCTAGCGGAGGAACAAGTGTGAATTCCCCCCTCAGAAGCAGCCCAATCTCAATGAATGCATGGGCAGAATGTGGAAGGAATTGATCTATTTCCAGGGCAGAAAGCTCCAGAGATTGATAGCCTCATTCTCCCAATTTCCAATGGGATCCACGATTAGAGAACCAGACCTGGAACTCTCTAACAAGGAGATTTGCCACTTCCTAGTGCTTAGTGGTAGAGTTCATTTCACTACCCCATTTCTATTCAACAATATGTTTGCCTCTGCTAGCACAGGCCTATTATAAAAGTTGGCAAGAGGCCTATCAGTATTACAACATCATTCTAAATCTTAACTAACCGTAGGCATACAACTCCGAGAACAGTTCTGTGTCAGTTTCTTTTACAAGGTCTTTCAGAATGTCTTGTGTACCTTTTTTTTGTTATGCTTAAATATGCTGTATCTTTATTTTATTTATTACTGCAGCTTCCTACAAAGGGAGGCTGTAAAATGCAAGCAAGTCCAGTAGTCCGCCATTAAAAATATTTCCCATGTTCGTTCTCCCATGAGTGGGATTCATATTGATATTTTGCAGTTCTAATTGTTGCTGAAGATTACAGAAGGAAATTTTACTTTTGAGAAGAAACTTTTTTGTCCATAAAAATACTTTGATAATTTATATAGTTAAAGTCACGCACAACCATGATTCAAAAAGTACTTTTATCATCCGAAAAAATGGAGACACTGGGGGAAAAACCAAGACTCAGAAATGCACAAAAGAAAGGTCTATCTTTGTCAACTTGGGGGAGTTTGTGATGATTTTCTGAAAAGATAAAAAGCATTTCTTGACAGCAAAGAATGTGAAACAGATAGATTGTATTTATCCTGAATCATATTAAAGAATTTTATGTGTGCAGGCTCTGTATTTTTTTTTCTGCTCTCATGAAAAGCAAAATTTGTTTAAATGAAATATCCATGAGGAAAAATTTCAGGTCAGATAAAGCCCACTTTTATTTTAATTAATTGTATGATCAGCATGTATATATCAATTTTGTTTATGTTCCAATTCTATTAATAGGTTAAAAGGAATTAATTTTTCATTTAATTTAGTTATTAACTTTTGCACCCTCATTTCTCAGAATCATAGACTTCTTAGGCTAGAGGGGAATAACAGGGGTAGTTTAGTCTAACCCATACATGAAGAGCAACCTCTTTTATAATATCTCCCATAAGCAGAAGAACTCACTTCTTGATGATGAGGAACTCACTTCCTTACAAAATAGTCCTTTCCACTTTTGGACAGGAATAATTGGAAGGCAGTTTATCTTTACATTAATCTGAAATCTGCCTTTTAAAAAGTGTCTTCTGGGGGACAGCAAGGTAACTCAGTGGATTGAGAGCCAGGCCTAGAGATGAGAGGTCCTGGGTTCAAATTTGACCTCAGACACTTCCTAGCTGTATGACCCTGGACAAGTCATTTGACCTCCATTGCCTAGCCCTTACCACTCTTCTGCTTTGGAGTCAATACACAGTATTGATCCCAAGACATAAGACAAGGGTTTATTTTTTTTTTAAAAGTGCCTTCTGTTCTCTGGGTTCAAACAGAAGAAGTCTAATTCCTCTTACACATACCTTGAAGACAAGTGTCACATCTCCCCTACTTATTCTCTTCTCCAAGCTAAACATCTCCAGTGCCTTCAACTGGTCCTTCTGTGACATGTTTTTCAATGTCTTCCTCATCCTGGTTCTCTCTCTCTGGACAAAGTCCACTTTTTCAATGTTCTTCCTAAAGCATAATCCCAGGGCAGCTAGGGTAATACAGTGAATTGAGTACCAGGCCTATAATCAGGAAGACCTGGGTTCAAATTTGACTTCAGACACTTCTTAGCTGTGTGACTCTGGACAAGTCACTTAACCTCAATTGCCTAGTGCTTACTTCTCCTCTGACTTAGAATTGATCTAGATAAGGTTTTTTTTTTTTTTTTTTTAAAACAGAATACCCAGAACTGACTACAATATGTGCAATGTGGTCTGATCAGTGAACAGTATGACTTTCTTTGTCACTGCGCTTCTGCAACAGCAACCTAAAACAGCTTTTGCTGTTTTAACTAACATGCAATGCAATTGAACCATATTGCATTTACAATCTGCTAAAAAAACAACCAAAAGAACCCCAAATCTCTTTCTCACAAATTGTTACCTAATTGCTCCTCCCTGATTTGGTGCTTTTAAGGTTTATGGGTGAGGCCACCATTGATTCTGGGAATGCCCTCTAGTCCTATTCCCCTCTTCCCAAAACTAGCTCTCCTATTGTGCTGTCTTCCTTTATTGGAATGTAAGCTTCCTGTGTATACAGCTCCAGAGTTTAGCACCCTTCTTGGCACAAAGAGCTCAATCACAGCTTTTGATTGAAATAAAGAAATTCATTCTTAATTCATCATTGAAATGATGACATTGGGCCAGATGACCTTTTTTGATGACTCAAAAAAGTATGGAACACAGAGATGGCCATCCCTATTGGTTGAGTAGGCTAGACTTCATTCTTCTCCATGTTCTCCAACTTAATTATGCCCTTCCTAAAACAGAGCACCCAGAATTGGATTGGATGTCCCTGGGGATCTATCTTATCTCAACAAGATACAGTGGGCTATCACTTTCTCATTCCAGACACCATTCCTTTTTATAATACCACCTGGGGTCACATTAAGAAAGATAGCTCAATTCTTTACTTCCTTTAGGTTATATTCTGGAAATTTATCAGTTTGGAGGACATTTCTGAGTCCTAATGTTGGTCAGAAATGAATGGACTTCCTAGCTGTGTGACCCTGGACAAGTCACTTAATCCCCATTGCCTAGTTCTTACTGCTCTTCTGCCTTGGAACCAATACACAGTATTGATTTCTGATGGAAGGTAAGAGTTTAAAAACAAAAAAAACAAAGAAAAGAATGGAGTACCTCCAGAGAAGGAACTGTTGGAGTCAGTTTTATTTTGGGGTTTTGGTTTTATATGAGTATGCTCTTATAACAATGACCAATATAGAAGTCTGTTTTGCATGATAATACATGTATAATCCAGATCAAATTGCTTAACATCTCTGAGAAGGGGGAGAGAAGGGAGAGAGTGAGACAATTTGGATCTTATAATTTCAGAAAACATGCTAAAAATCATTACATATAAGTGGGAAAATAGAATTTGAATAAAAAAAGAAATGAATGAACTTTTTAAGGTTGAGATCTAAAATATTGTCTCCTCTCTCTCTCTCTCTCTCTCTCTCTCTCTCTCTCTCTCTCTCTCTCTCTCTCTCTCTCTCTCTCTTTGCTTCCTCTCCCTCTTTTATTCTCTTTTCTCTCCCTCTTTTCTCTTTCATCTTTCTTCTTCCCTTCCTTCTTTACTCTATCTTTACTTCCCCTCTCTACTCTCCCTCTTTTCTTCCCCTCTTCTCTCTTTCTCTTCCTCTCTCCTTTTCTTCCTCCTTGACTCCCTCTCTCTTCCCACCAACCTCTCTTCATTGCTCCCCCTCCCTCCCTCTCATCTATAGAGAGCTAGATATAGATGTACATGTATTATTAATAACTTCAATAATAATTATTAATATTATACTGCTAAGCATTTATATATTTTAATTTTATATGTATGTATCATATACACACATAATGGAGGAGAAAGCAAAGCATATATGTACATATATGTATAGAGACAGAGAGTCAGCCTCAGAGTCAAGAAAATCTTTGTTTAAGCTTTGTCCCTGCCATATGCTTGCTATATGACCTTGGATAAGTCACTTAATTGGAAGTGCCCCAAGGCAACTCTTAAGACCACAAGTTTCAAAGGAATATTTTCACTGGTAGAAGAATTTCCTCACTAGGAGATTCTTACATTCATGAAATTATAGGACCAATTTTTAAAAAGTGTACATATATATTACATCCTACTCTGATGCCTTATTGTGGCAGGGAAGTGACCCTTGGTCTT
Source organism: Monodelphis domestica (assembly GCF_027887165.1). NCBI lineage: Eukaryota > Metazoa > Chordata > Mammalia > Didelphimorphia > Didelphidae > Monodelphis > Monodelphis domestica. Next base: position 288,540,677 of record NC_077231.1, read on the forward strand.
CAAAAGCTAGGCCAGAAGACTGCAAGCTCTTATAGGTCCTACCAAGCTGGGAAAGCTTCAAGCACAGGCCTCCTGAAGAGCCGTGTACCTGCTAGCTAATTACCAGTCTGGCCAAATTTGGAGAGAATCATCACCAGCTTGGCTAGAAGATGATGGCTTGAGATGGGCAGAGGGCACAAGAAGAATGCCCACTAAATCAGAGAGGCATGATCTACATATAAGTACCTACCTCAACCTTTAAGCTATGTGATCATGGACGATGCTGGCTTCTTCATCTGTAAAATCAAAGTTGTGGTAGATGATCTCTAAGCTAGCTCTAAATATTTAGTGATTTTCAAATGAATCTATAAATGGAGTCATTTATATTAGTGGATGATAAGATCCCTAACTGGTGTTAATGGGATGTCATGGGGAGAAACATTATAATGCAAAAAAAGCACTAGATACTCACGTTCTCATCTCTACTCTGCCATTTCTATACCGTGTGGTTACCGACAAGTCACTTAACCTTTCTGGAACCTCAGTTTCCCCATCTGTGAAAAGAGAGAACTGGAGTAAATAATCTTTAAATTTATCTCCAATCATGAGGTTATATTCTCTATCATCAGACATTACAGTTTGGATTGCAATATCCAATTTAAAATGAATTTTAAAATGACAAGATTGCATCTGATGTTTGAATAATATGAATTGGCTTTAAAGTGTGGTGGGAATATGGAAAACACATCTGAGGCGGGGCAGCTGGGTAGCTCAGTGGATTGAGAGCCAGGCCTAGAGACGGGAGGTCCTAGGTTAAAATCTGGCCTCAGCCACTTCCTAGCTGGGTGACCCTGGGCAAGTCACTTGACCCCCATTGCCTAGCCCTCACCACTCTTCTGCCTTGGAGCCAATACACAGTATTGACTCCAAGACGGAAGGTAAGGGTTTTTAAAATTAAAAAAAAAACACATTTGAGGAATAATGATTTTGAAGGCATGAATAATGTGATAAAGATCTACTCCTCCATAACCATTTCAATATTGTATGCTAGGTTTGAAGCAGAGATGATCTGGATAAGAACAACAGTAACAATAATAATAACTCATTTTCTTAAACTATCTCATTTGTCTCAGAGACTCTGATGGGTTTTGTCTCTACGAATCTCATGCCTTCCTCAAGATGAGCTCATCACCTATAATCTCATCGGAAGTATGAAGAATGACTCAGACCTTGATACTTTGTACTTTCTTAACTCACCCTGGGTTGCCTCACCCCTTTAAATGGAAGGTTGGAGGGTGGATCCCAAAGCTTTCTTTTAGAAGGCTTTAACCTTCCTGGTAATTCCATTTTCCATCACCTGCCCCACTTGGCTTCCACTTCAAGGAACAATATACCCTTCCAGCCCCTTCTCACCCACCCAAGATAAGCTGATCCCTTGAAATCTCCCTACCATTTTTTTTTAATTTTTGGAAATTTTTATTTAATTAGTCAATTTAGAATATTTTCCCTTGGTTACAAGAATTATGTTCTTCCCCTCCCCTCCCCCCCCACTCCCTTCCCATAGCCAATGAGCAATCCCACTGGGTTTTACATTGTCATTGATCAAGACCTATTTCCATATTATTGATGTTAGCACCAGAGTGATCATTTAGAGTCTACATCCCCAATCATATTCCCATCCATCCATGTGATCAAGCAGTTGTTGTTGTTTTTTTTCTGTGTTTCTGTTCCCACAGTTCTTTCTCTGGATGTGGATATTGTTCTTTTTCATAAGTCCTTCTGAGTTGTCCTGGATCACTGCATTGCTGCTAACAGAGAAGTCCATTACATTCAATTGTACCACAGTATATCAGTCTCTGTGTATAAGGTTTTCCTGATTCTGTTCCTTTCACTCTGCATCACTTCCTGGAGGTTATTCCAATCTCCATAGAATTCCTCCACTTTATTATTCCTTTGAGCACAATAGTATTGCATCACCAACAGATACCACAATTTGTTCAGCCATTCTCCAATTGAAGGGCATCCCCTCATTTTCCAATTTTTTTGCCACCACCAAGAGCGCAGCTAGGAATATTCTTGTACAAGTCTTTTTCCTTATTATCTCTTTCTCCCCACCATTTTGATTGATTGGTTGAGTTTTTGATAGTCAGCACCTTCTCAACACCCAAATGGAAGGCTGGAGGTTGGAGCACTAAACTTCTTTCAAAGTCTTCCTTTATAGAGGCCTAAACTCTCCATTTTCTGTCAGCTACTCTGCTTGATCTGGATTTCCATAAACTTCATGATACCATTTCCCCACTATCTGGTGCTGTCACTCTTTTCAGATTCTGTTTGTGGACTTTCTCCATCAGATTGTAAGCTCTTTGAAAGCAGGGACTCTCTTGATTTTCTTACATGTATCCCTTGAGTATCACACTATGTCTGATGCATGGTAAGTGCTTAATAACTATTAATTGAATTGAATTGAAATGGGTAGGATGAGGAAGAACTGTACCTAGATATTTGAAGAGTGACTATGAACAAGAGGAAAGTCAGCTAGTAGAGTGCCAGACCTTGAGTTAGGAAGTCTCACTCATCTTCCTGAGTTCAAATCCTTCCTCAGACACTAGGTATATGATGCCTGGGCAAGCTGTTTAACACTGTTTGCTTCTGTTTCCTCATCTGTAAAATGATTTGGAGAAGGAAATGGCAAACCACCCCAGTATCTTTGGTAAGAAAACCCAGGATGGGTTCATGAAGAGACAGATATGAGTCAAATGAATAACATAAGCAAGAGGAGTTAGACTTGTCCCACCTTGTATCAGAAGGCAGAATGAGAAGGTGTTATAGACAGGCTGATTTAGGTGAAATATGGATTTTAATGTGTGTCATTCCCCAAAATGCATAGGTACTGATTCTCATCATACCAACTTGTATGTTTTTAGATTTGCAAAGGATTTCCTCATAAAACTGAAAACAAGTAGTTAAGTATAATTATTCCCATTTTATACATAAGGAAATTGAGGTACAGGCTGATGGATTTGCCTGTGACTGTCAGAGCCAGTCAAACCCAGGTTTTCTCATTTAGCATCCAGAAATTTCTCCACTCTATCACTGTGCGTCTCAGCTAATTGTGATTATTTTGACCTTTGAATTTTTCCCTTCTTAATTTGATTCAAGAGAGCCATTTTATTGTAATAAATGGATGAAGCACTGGTCTTCGTCTTCACAAAACCTGAGTTCAAGCCCTGCCTCTGATGTTTACTGTCTGTGTGACCCTAGGCAAATCACTTAGGTTCTCAAGAATCTATCACAGTACACAGTAAGCATTTAATAAATGCTCATTGACTAATGCCCCTAGACTACTCTCTGAGATTATAATTTGCAAAATAGGTGCCAAACTGTACTGGTAAAAGGTGTTTCCTTATCTCAGAGTTCTCTATACTAGTGATGGCAAGCCTATGACACGTGTGCCATAAAGAACATGCAGAACCTTCTCTGTGGGCACACCTACAATTGCCTACCAGCATTTGTTACTAGAAAACTAGAGGGACTTTGGGCAGAGCTGTTTCCCACCCCCTCTCCATGCACCTGAGGACATTCCTCACTTTACCTATCCCTCTATCCAACAGTGCAACTTCCTCCCTCCCCTGTCTGGGGTAAGAGGGGAGGCAGGGGAGAGTGTAGGGGGGATGGGGGTGTATGAATTGGGGGATGGGGAGGGAAGGGGCATGGTACTCAGTCAGAGGTGGGGGAGTTGGGCACAGCATTTGGTCTGGAGGTGGGGCCCAGCCTCTAAAAGGTTCACCATCACTGCCCTTTACCAGTGAAATCATAGATTCAGTCTCCAACTCCTATTCCCTTTCTCTCATTCCTAAATTCAATTCAGTTCAGTTCAATAAACCTTTATTTTTTAAAAATCCATATCTTCTGTTTTAAAATTGATACTATTGGGTTCAGAGCAGAAGAGCAGAAAGGGATAGGTAATTGGGATTAAGTGACTTGCTCAGGGTCATATAGCTAGGAAGTGTCTAAGGCCAGATTTGAATTGAGGACTTCTTGCCTCCAGGTCAGGTTCTCTATCTACCAAGCCACCTAACTGCCCCCAATACTCCTTTATTAAACCCTTATCACCACAGTCTACTAGAATTAGAAGGGAACTTATAGGTTGTTGTTATCTTCTAACTTTGGAATTTTCATTACAGATGACTAAATTCAACAATAAAGCGTGTATACATTTTAGCTAAGCATTGATAATGTTTCAGATGAACACCTGTCATATTACTGAAGTCTTCCTGATATGACTTACATTTCAGAAGAGTAATTAAATCAAGATGATCTGATTTCTAATGTACATTATGATTTATTCAATAAAAACTCAAAACTCCTTTTGCAAATACTCTCCTAATATTAGATCCCCCACCAAGACAATGGGCACAATTTACTTTTTTGTCATTTTAATATTTGCTCTGCCATCACTTTATGGGCACCTAGGATTAATGAAACTATCTGTAGCCACAGCAAGGGTTCACCATGTTGGACATTTCCCAGAGATCCAGTGTTGCCTGGTGTCCTCTAAGCTTCATTTACCCAGTATGATTCATCCAAGCCAATCCCTTTAGATATATCTGTGGTTGATACCTATGGGTCCAATTCTTCTGTCCCATGATTTGTCCTAGAAACATTGACCTGATAGCTTATAAAACAATTTAGGAATGTTTTTCTGGGGTGGGGAAAGCATCATATAAATGTCAAGTACTATCATTCTTAGTCCTCTTGCAAGAACAACATTCATACACTCAAGAGGGTGGGTGGAGAAGCGACTTAAAATTCTCTTGATTGGAATGATCATAACAGTCAAATTTGGGGGGACAGCATGGAAAGTCACAATTCCTCCGGTGCTCTTAACAGGGCTTGCATTCTGACTGGGGCCCTAAAACACACACGGGGTATCTCCACACCCTCATATCTTCTCTAATCTGAATGTTGCATCCATATTTATAACTCTGCAGTAAAAGTAAACTTTATTACCACGAACCACATTGCAATAATTCAGGGCACTACATTTTATAGAGCAACTAGAAGCTACAGGATTCAGCAATATAAATGTAACAGAGGTGTGAGCCTTTGTTGTTGTGGCAGGGACAGCCGATAAATCTGTATAGGTCCCTGAAGAGCGTTGGGCCTTACTAGATGGGAAAGTTTTCTTGACTACCAATGAGTTTCTTTGGGAGTCTTTTCTGCCTTCTTGGTTGTATGTAATAAACACGCTCTATGTTCTATGCTTTGTTAGCCTGATGCTTGCAAGGGACATCTATATGAGATGTTATATTCTAGTATATAACACTAGTTATATTCTGATGTTTTCAGGGTGATCCCTACTTGAGGCTACGAACCAAAGAATATGATTACTGAGATGCTGCCAAGATGGAATTGGTGGCCAAGTTCTGGGTAATGGGTTCCATTTTTGTCTTCATTCAACAGGATAGAAATGAAGATTGGCAAGGATGTCTTTGAGATGTAGAAGGAGATCAAATAAATGCATATTTCTGGTTGCAGAACTGGAGACTGAATCAGAGTGGAAAAATGGTAAATGTCCTGGATTTAGAGTCAAAAGACCTGAGTGTGAGTCACGTCTCTGTCTGGGACAAGTTACATAACTTTTATAAGTTATGTCTTATATATATAAATAAGTCAGTCTCTCTGAGATTCCTCTTAAGTTGAAAGAGGTGGAATGATGCTCTCTAAGAAACATTTCAGTTCTAGTATTCTATGAAAGTTCTGTGTTTGAATCAATGCCTGGGGAAGTGTCTCAATGCTGATAATATTCAACAGACCTTTGGGGTGCTCAAGGGCTATCATATACGCCAAGCCTTTCCTGAATCCCTTGTCCTATCTCCTCCTCCGACTACTGCCCTGCACTATCTCCCTGCCATGCACTCCTCCCCCCCCACCCCCAGCAAGGAAGGAAATAAGCATTTATTAAGTGACTACTATGTGCCAGGCACTGTGCTGAGTACTTTATAGATCTTATCTCATTTAGCCCTCACAAGAAGCCTCAAAGGTAGGTGCCTTTATTATTCCCATTTTACAGCTGAGGAAGTTGAGGTAGGGGTTAGGTGACTTGCCCAGAGTCACATAGCTGGTTAAGTATCTAAGACCAGATTTTAATTTATCCCCCTTCTATTGACTTTGCGTGCTTTTACATATGTATGCATGTACACCTACATACACACATACAAAGATTATCTCCTTTATTTAGAATGTCAGTTATATGAGGACAGTTTCACTTTATAGTTGCATTATATCTCCAACATCTGACAGTGTACCTTATAGTACCTATACATTTTTCTTATTAAGTATATATTAGGTGCTTAATAAGTGTTTTTTAAATTGTTTTTTAGTACAAGCACCCATTACTCAGGTAACTGTGCTTTGAATATGAACACCCCTGTCTAACTCTCAGTTCCGTGAAACAGAGGCCACACTTGCAATCTCTCTTTCTTTTTTTTTTTAAACCCTTACCTTCTGCCTTAGAACCAACCAATACTATGTAGGGTTCTAAGGCAGAACAGTAAGGGCTAGGCACTGGTGGTTAAGTGACTTGCCCAGGGTCACACAGCTAAGAAATGTCTGAGGTCAGATTTGAACCCAGGACTTCCCATCTCTAGGCCTGGCTCCCAATCTACTGAGCCACCCAGCTGCCCCTGCAATCCTTCTTAACCTAGGGGGCCATCAACCTTGTATGGCTTAGTATAATATAATGTTCCCCTAGAGAAATTAACCCTCTTGGAAAGTTTCCGGTAGCATGCTAGAACCACACATAATTTCAGAGATGACATGACAGAACAACTGGTCTAGATGAAAATCCCTGCCCGGCCCATCCAACATGTCTGTCTTTCTGGTTTCTCTGCTACTCTCTCTCGGGCTGCCTTGAGCACGAGAGGTACTCCCACTGGGGTCCTGAAGTGCCAGTTGTCCAAGATTTCATTTCCCTCTGACTCTGGAATGTGTTTCTGTACTCAGATGATGTTTGAGTGTGCCTGGGTGTGTCGGATGTCCTGGGGATTCCTAACAAAATTTCAAACAAAAGATCCCGACCACACTGTGAAAACCCAATGGGAAAAAGATGGAAAACTATCCAGTTTCCTCTTGTTGCCCAACAGCTCATTCTTTCTTTCTCCTTGAGTCGGGATGTTTACATGAAATGGGAACTCTGCATCCTCACACCATGTTGGGACAATCAGTCTGAGGTCTCTGCTTGGCTGGTGAGCAGCAGCCAGGACTGAGGACAGAAGGGAGGATCAGTGGAATAGAAGCTCCCAGGCTAGTTGGTTCCTGGCTTCCTTGGAGAGGTGGGCAGAGAAGTAATTAAGTGTTTGTGCTTAAAGGCAGTCTTTTTGGGGAGCTGAGCTGAACTGGGGGAAGAGAGACTATGACTCAGGAGGAAACTCCAAATTGCTGCTGGCTGGATTAAAAGTAAATCAGTAGGAGGTGAGAAAGTCAAATGGAGGGCTTTTAAAAATGCCAGTGATCTGCCAAGTGGATGATCAAAAATAGGTTATAAATATCTACAGGAACAAGGAATTCATTTAAGAAACTTATTTTATGAAAAAAGATGAGTCATAGAGCATGGAAAAGGTATTGGATTTGGAATCCAAGCCCCAAGTTTGAGTCCTGGTACCACTTACCGGGTAACTGCCTCAGTTTGCCTATCTGTAAAAGGGAGGGGTTTGAACCAGATGACCTCTAAGATCCTTTCCATCTCAAAATCTATAATGCTATGAATATTCTAGTTGATTTCAAGAGGAAAATAGAAATGCAATAATAATGTATCTGACTACCACGAGGAAGTACAATTTCTGAATGGTTGGTACTTATCCCTTTTAAGTGTTGACATTCTTTTTTTTTAAATTTCTTTAATTTAACCAACATTTATGGAGTGTAAGAGCTTGTATTAGGTTTCAGAGATACAAATGAAATAGTTCACATCCTCAAAGACTTCGTATTCTGCTAAAGCAAGAGAAACCTTTCTAAAATATATTATGTACTTTCTAGCCTCAGGAAACAGATCTTGCTGAGTATAACATAACCTTTCCTTGGGAACTTGGAATCATGATGAATAACCATTATTATACCATGTTGTCATATAATGATGCCCTCAGAGTTTATTATGACAATGTAGGGCTGTCTGCCTCCTCACTCAGGGTCACCAGCGTGCTGGACTTTGAGAATTTTACCCTTTTTTTCCCCCTTGTACAATCCTTTTCTGTGAGCTACCACTTCTGTCTGCATTTATGCCTCACTGTGAAACTCCAGCCAGGAAAACAATAGAAAGCTTTATGCTAGTTTATAGCAACTACTTCTCCTTCATCCTAATACTTTTTAGATTCAAAGAGCCAGAAAGAAGGTAACCAGGCTGTGTGACCCTGGGCAAGTCACTTGACCCCCATTGCCTAGCCCTTACCACTCTTCTGCCTTGGAGCCAATACACAGTATTGACTCCAAGACGGAAGGTAAGGGTTTAAAAAAAAAAAAGGTAACCAAGCTTAAAAGAACAATCTCTAAACTAGTATTGGTGAACCTCTGGCACGGGTGTCAAAGATGGCATGCATAGTGCTCTCTGTAGGCATGCAGCTAACACCCCTCCTCCAGTTTGTTACTAGAAAGGCAGAGGGATTGAGGTGGAGGTGCTTCCCTCCCCCTCTCCATCACATATTTTTCCACATTATTCAATCCCCTGCCCAGCAGCCCAATGGGAACACATAGTGGCTAAGGAGGGCAGCTCACAGGTGGCAGAGATGGAGGGGAGCAGAGCACTTGAACCACTCCCTTCCCCCTCTTCACTTGTGCTGAGGACATACCTTACTTCACCCACCCCTCCACCCAGCAGCCCAATGGGAGTGCTTTCTCCCTCTCCTGTATGGGGTAAGGTGGGGAGGCCGGGCATGCCTGGCACTCAGTGGGGGGGAGGGGCATGGTACACAATTATCTATCAGAAAAATGGAGAAATAATACAACAAGTAATGGAGTATTTTCTGTGTTTCAGAAAGCACTGCTTATAAAATAGTATCCAGCCTACAATGACCAAAATTCCCACTGTTCTACAGAATGAAATTCAAAGAGTAATGTTTGTACTTGCTTCACTTTATTTATTGCTTTTTTTGTTTATTCATCTATCTGTCTATCTATCTTGTTTCTCTGCCTATCTTGTCTATTTGTCTATTCTGTCTATCTATCTTGTCTGTCTAACTATGCAAAGTAAGGAAAGATCTCTTCAGGATGTAGTTAAATCTTAGTCTTTTGGATGGCATGCTATTATTTTCTCTAAATGGGATACATTTCCTGCCCTGGCAATCAGGCAGTCAGATGGATTGGTGATCCAATCAGTCTCTTCCAAATCTAACCACCATAATCTAACCTATTATTAGTGCTAAGTTTGAAATAATTCCAACTTTACATTTGCCGTAACACTTCACTTTCAGCATAAACAGGTCTTACAAATTATAGCTCAAAAATGAGATTATAATTAGTTTTCCTGTTTTTTAAAAAATTATGATCATCTCTGAAATACAGCTTTTTTAAAGAAAGACACAAATTGCTTGTAGAGGGAATTCAAGAATAACCCTGGAATCAACCCATTTAAAAAGGAGGAAAATTAAATTGATTACTCTAAATGTTAGTGTCATGCTCCAAGTTACGTTGCACAAAATTTGAATGAATCTGTACACCTCAAACATTTAAAAACCTACATATCCTGAGAAAACATAATTGAAGTGAAACAGTATGGTACATCTCACTTGTCTACTGGTCAATCTTCTATCAAGTTTAACTGTACTGGATAGTTTCTTGAATTTGCTCCCTCTTTATCTCTGCCTTGAGGACTCAGTGGTTTCTTTAAAGGCACATGCTCTAGAAAGCCTACCCTGATCTCCTTATTTGCTAGTGGCTTCCCCCTAGAAATTACATTGTATTTACTTTGGTTTTGTGGAATACGTGTGAATATGAGCTTTTTGACGGTGTGGACTATATTTTTTTTGCCTTTGTACATCTAGTACCAAGTACAAGACTACTGACAAAATCCTAAATTAATAAATGTCAGTTGAATGAATAAACAGAGCTATAACTCTCCAAGAAAAAGGCCTTTGAATTATGATGAAGAAGGGAGATTTGATGAAGGGAGTTCCTCAATCCACTTGCTAAGTTAAGGACATTAAACTTTGAATCATTTATTTTCATATGAAAGGGCAGGAACTTGGATAAGAATTGGCAGACAAAGGATTTGTTCCAGGATGTGGACAGTTTTTCTGCCTTTTGTCCATCAACTCACTTGAAAATGTCTCTGGGAGGAAAGGAGAAAAATCTGAATCCTAAAACATCAGAAAACAATTGTCAAGAACTGCTGGGAAAATTGGAAGACAGTGTGGGAGAAATTAGGAATAGATCAACACCTGACACCCTACACCAAGATAAATTCAAAATGGGTGAAAGACTTAAACATAAAGAAGGAAACCATAAGTAAATTGGGTAAACACAGAATAGTATACATGTCAGACCTTTGGGAAGGGAAAGACTTTAAAACCAAGCAAGACATAGAGAGAATCACAAAATGTAAAATAAATAATTTCGACTACATCAAATTAAAAGGCTTTTGTACAAACAAAACCAATATAACTAAAATCAGAAGGGAAACAACAAGTTGGGAAAAAATCTTCATAAAAACCTCTGACAAAGGTTTAATTACTCAAATTTATAAAGAGCTAAATCAATTGTACAAAAAATCAAGCCATTCCCCAATTGATAAATGGGCAAGGGACATGGATAGACAGTTTTCAGATAAAGAAATCAAAACTATTAATAAGCACATGAAGAAGTGTTCTACATCTCTTATAATCAGAGAGATGCAAATCAAAACAACTCTGAGGTATCACCTCACACCTAGCAGATTGGCTAACATGACAGCTATGGAAAGTAATGAATGCTGGAGGGGATGTGGCAAAGTAGGGACATTAATTCATTGCTGGTGGAGTTGTGAACTGATCCAACCATTCTGGAGGGCAATTTGGAACTATGCACAAAGGGCGATAAAAGAATGTCTACCCTTTGATCCAGCCATAGCACTGCTGGGTTTGTACCCCAAAGAGATAATGGACAAAAAGACTTGTACAAAAATATTCATAGCTGCGCTCTTTGTGCTGGCCAAAAATTGGAAAATGAGGGGATGCCCTTCAATTGGAGAATGGCTGAACAAATTGTGGTATATGTTGGTGATGGAATACTATTGTGCTCAAAGGAATAATAAAGTGGAGGATTTCCATGTGAACTGGAACAACCTCCAGGCAGTGATGCAGAGCGAGAGGAGCAGAACCAGGAGAACATTGTACACAGAGACAAACACACTGTGGTATCATCGAATATAATGGACTTCTCCATTAGTGGTGGTGTAATGTCCCTGCACAATCTGCAGGGATCAAGGAGAAAAAAACACTATCCAAAAGCAGAGGACAAACTGAGGGAATAGAAACACCGAGGAAAAGCAACTGCCTGACTACAATGGCTGAGGGGACATGACAGAGGAAAGACTCAGAGCGAACACTCTGATGCAAATACTAACAACATGGCAATGGGTTCAAGTCAAGAACACATATGATACCAGTGGAATCACGTGTCGGCCACGGGGGGTGGGAGGGAGGAAAAGAAAATGATCTTTGTCTTTAATGAAAAATGCATGGAAATGATCAAATAAAATACTATTAAAAAAAAATAAAAAATAAAATTTACACTCCTAAAAAAAAAAAAGAAAACAATTGTCAAAAATTGTTTTGCAGGGGGCAGCTAGGTAGCTCAGTGGATGGAGAACTGGGCCTAGAGATGGGAGGTCCTAGGTTCAAATCTGGCCTCAGACACTTACTAGCTGGGTGACCCTGGGCAAGTCACTTGATCCCCATTGCCTAGCCCTTACCACCCTTCTGCCTTGGAGCCAAGGTAAGGGTTTTAAAATAAAAAAAAAAATTGTTTCTGCATGTAACTGATTTTTTTTTTAAGAGAGAATCTCTTTGGAGACGCTAAGAATTTAAAAGTTGAGAAATGATTGGTAAAGATCAGGTCAGGAAAAACTCCACTCTTGAGGATTCTCAGCTTTTGAGGGTTGGTTTATTCCTCTTTATGTGGTTGAGGGCGAGGGAAGGAGGGAAAGGATTTCTCTAACTATGGCTCTTCCCAACAGAAGTATAAAGCCATATGAGACACGTGCATACAAAGGGCCTGAAAGAGGGGTTCAAGGACAGGGCTTTTGAACCCCAAACTTCTGTGGGGAATTTGGAAGAGAACTTAATACTTCAAGAAAAAAGGGGCACCTGAGGGAGAATAACTAGAGTTTTCCCATTGGGCCTAGGGCAAGGGTTCTTCTCCTACCTGAAAGAACCTGATACTTCCTTCAAGAAGAATTTCATTTTAGCTAAAAGCTAAAGGTTGCTGGCTGGCATTGTAATGTGTGCTGAAGAGACTAGATGCAGCAAACCTAAATTACCCAACCTAAAAGTCTTCCTCAGAGATGGAGCAGTTCATGGATATCATAAGAGGGCATCAGTGGCCCTCCTGACTTTTGTCTTGCCACTGGGGTCACATGACCCTAGAAGAGTGTGGAGGACTTGTGCAATTCTACCTCATTTAAATCCAATTTGCAACAGAGTTAAGACATCAGCCTACATTCAAATCTGGCCTCAGACACTTCCCAGCTGTGTGACCCTGGGCAAGTCCCTTAACCCCCATTGCCTAGCCCTTACCACTCTTCTGCCTTGGAACCAATACACTGTATTGATTCCAAGATGGAAGGTGAGGGTTTAAGAAAAAGGAAGAAAAGGAGGCTTACATAATCATAGGATAGGGGGAAAAAAACCACATTTGCCAATACTCTAACACTTACTTGGAGTCCCGTCAAATCTTTTTTCTAACTCTCAGTTGGGATGGCCTGGGTCTCCCTTGTCTCCGTATATCTAGTTAGCACTGCAGGTATGTTGACTCCCGTTCTTTAGGCACCACCAACATCTGAAGGGCTCATATCCATGTAGTGGGTCTTTCTCTGCCCTTGGATGAGCAGGAAGCTATGCTAATATAGCCAAAGGCTCCCAGGAAGCTGCCCCTGGAGAGATGTAGCTTGAACCTTTGCCCCCTGGCCAATCAAATCCCAGGGCAGCTTGGTTACCTTTGAGAGGAAAACTAGCCTCACCTGGCTGTGGATGGAATGGGGAGAAAAGGGATGATGGCCCTGCCACAGGGAAACATCTGCAGGTCTGACCTGGCAGCTACTTTCCTCAGGAGTGAAGGCTCCCTGGGATATGGCCTCTGCAGTGGAGATTTTATGCCAAATGAGCCTTTCTGCCTCAAACAGCTTTCTATTTCTTTGTTAATCATCCAAAGGGAGTGGAGGTTGGGGGGCTGATTGCTAAGTGGCAGGGAGGGAGGGAGGAGACAAGCAGCAGAACTGCCAGCTGTAAAGCAGTCTCTCTGGAGCCTACAACTGTGCCTACCTCAGCCTGGCCTGCAGGCATCATCCTCTGATGGTCTGAGGCAGTAAATCATGCCCAGAATAATGGCGACCCAAAGTCAACAAGAAAAGGTCAGTGATGTACAGATACTGCTTAAGACAGCAGCGAGGAATGTGACAACCGCCTTTAAAAACAGCTTTTTATCAACACTGTTTAAAGGTCTAAAAAGAGTTTTGTCATTTAAAGAGAAAGGCTTCAGTTATCAGGAAAACTCACATCATTGGACCACCTTGGTTTCTGCCCAAACTGCTGAAAACCAGAGCTGTTGGCAATCTACTAAAGAGGACACCAGCTATTACAGGAGCGACTTCTCCTCCTCTGGGTTCTTCAGGCACTTTGTACCGCTCCAAAAGCACTTGCCACATTCTATCTATCTATCTATCTATCTATCTATCTATCTATCTATCTATCTATCTATCTATCTATCTATCAATTATATATAATATCTATATCTATCTATCTATCTATATGTATATAGGGGCAGTTGGGTGGCTCAGAGGATTGAGAGCCAGGCCTAGAGAAGGGAGGTTCTGGGTTCAAATCTGATCTCAGATGCTTCCCAGCTATGTGACCCTGGGCAAGTCCCTTAACCCCCATTGCCTAGCCCTTACCACTCTTCTGCCTAGGAATCAATACAATACATCAAGATGGAAGGTAAGGGTTCTATAAAAAAAAATAAAAAATAAATTATATATATATACATACATATGTGTGTATTATATATATATATATATATATATATATAAATATAAATATAAAACTTCATCAATGTGCTGATTTATCAAACTTGTGTCTCAGAAAACTCTACAGTGAGACCAGAACTGGATTAAAATGTATTTAGGAAATGTTTAATAAAATAAAAATATATAACTTGACTTAAGTAATATAAATTTGTGGTTCTCATTTTGAAGGGGGAGAAGGAAACAGGGTTAGGTGACTTGCCCAGGGACACACAGCTAGGAAGTGTCTGAGGCAGGAATTAAAACCAGGTCTTCTGGATTCCAAATGCTGAGTTCTATACATTGTGCCATTTAGACTCTTTTAAAAAGCCACAAAAACACTTACTGTCTCTATGAGAATCAATACTGAGTATTTGTTCTAAGGCAGAAGAGCAGTAAGGGCAAGGCAGTGATGGGTAAATGACTTGCCTAAGATCACACACCTAGCATGTGTCTGAGGCCAGGTCTGAACCCAGGACCTCTTATCTTTATGCCTGGCTCTCAATACATGAAATGAGTCATCTAGCTACTTCCTACTTAGATTCCTAAGACCAAAGATAATTTATTATCAATTTAAAAAAATCTTTGCATCTCCCAAAGTGCCTACCAAAAAGTAGGCATTCAAAAATGTATGTTGTGTCAACAAATGAATGAAGAATCCAATGAATCACCTAAAGACTCCATGAGAATCACTAATTTGATTTCATTGATTCTGACCATTTGGATAGAAAATATTCTCAATTAGTGGAAAGTCTTATTTGTAGAACAGTTTTGAAGCTATCCAATTAAGACCATAAGATCATAGATCTAGAATTGAAAGGATCTTATATAGTCAACTTTCCTCATTTTACAGATAAAGGGAGGTGAAATGACTTGTCCAAGATCACAAAGTTTGTTTCCAGGATATACATTAAAACTTGCAAATTCCCACATGGAGAGACTTGGCTTGACTTAGTATATAACATATACTGGCTCTGGTTTGGGCTCAGGCACTATCAGTGTGACCCTGACAGAGCCTCTATGGGCCTTGATTTTCTTACCTCTAAAATAGCAATATTGGAATTGATGAGCTAAAAAGTCATTTCCAGCTCTTCTAACCTTTGTTCCTAATTGAAAGAATGACAGGGCATGTACTTTAAAAAGCTCAGAAAGAGGCTGCTGAACTCTCATTCTGATGTTGATTTAAAATGTGAGTTCTTCCCTGACCTGGCCATCAGTAAAATCTGGTTTTCAGTCCTGCCATCAAAATCCTCCAGTGTTGTATTGGGATTGAAAATGGAAACCTCAACGTGGGGCTAAAAATAAATTTAAGTCCACTCTTGTGAAGTTGATCAGTGGTCCAATGCAGTGAGAAATAGCCTTTCCTTTTGGCTGGAAGGGAGTTGACTGGGATTTTGGTATCTTATCATTATAATTTGTATTACACCAAGCATAATGTGCCTTCGGTTTTGACCTTTTCTCATGTTATTAGATGCTGATTTTGTGATGATGATGATGATGATGACACATATGAAAATTAAGGGAGTAAGTTAACAGAAGGGTTGATGGTGCTGGAGATGTGGAAAGCTTGAAAAACTATAAAGAATTTTAGAAATGATCTAGTCTAAACCCTTCATTTTATTTTATTTTATTATTATTTTTAAAACTCTTATCTTCTGTCTTGGAATCAATACGGTATATTGGTTCTAAGACAGAAGAGTGGTAAGGGCAAGGTAATGGGGGTCAAGTGACTTGCCCAGGATCACACAGCTAGTGTAAAGATTAAAATTTAGGGGATACTGAGGCAGGTAGAAATTAGTTTCTCTCTGCAAGGAGTATTATATTTTTAGAGGTTTATTGAAGATTAAGGATTAAAGAAAATACAGAATAAGAAAAAAACACGTGCCTAGGCTAGAGGCCTAGACAAGATAACCTCACACCACTTGGAAGAGACGCCTCTGCTCCAAAACAGAAGTCCAAAAAGAGACCGCAAAAGCTTTTGCAATGAGGTTAAATACCTTCTCGATCTCGGCCCAGGTGAGATTACAAAGCATTCTGGGGAAGTGGAGCAAAGGCTTGTGGGGATTGAAGTCCTGGATTCCAGTCCATTTTTATGAGACCAGATTTGAACCTATGACTTCCCATCTCTAGGCCTGGCTCTTAATCCAATGAGCCACCCAGCTGCCCCCTCCCCCCCCCCCCATTTAAAAAATGAGAAAACTGAGACTGAGAAACTTGTCAAAGATTCCATATGTAGCAAGTTAGTCAAAAAGCAAAACAGGCTATCTTGGTAGTCAGGGCAGGTCAGAAGCAAGGCAAACAGGTTGACACCAGATCTGTGGCATCAGGGACTAGAAGAATCATTGAGATAATCTTCTGCCATTGCAAGTTAGTTCTTGTATGTTCCCTCTTAAGGTAGGAAGCAATCCTTAGACATGAGAAGCCAAGAACTATAGCTAGATAAGCAGGTACATCCATCTAGAAGGCAGACTGTGGTAAGCCAGGAGCAACATGATGGTGGGGCACCCCCAAGTACCCTAGAATTAAAGTGACAGTCCTAAGCAACCTCAGAAACATTGGTGAGCAAATTATAAAGAAATTCTGTGAAGCTGTATCCCTCTGCATGCTCATTGCCATACTGCCACCACAGGACACACAATTATAACCCCTGACTAGCTGAAGAGGTAGGAGATTGGAAATTAAGTGAGGGACCCAGGATGCTACTAAAAGTAGTTGAAATGAAGCAATAAATAGGTTAAGGCAGATGGTTATCCCAGGACAAATCTGATCCAGACTGGGGCAAGTTTATGGCTTAGAAGCTGAGGTCAGGCAGGGTATGGATTGGGGTGGATGCTAGTATCAGAGGTAATCAAAGACAAGAAATTGGGTCAGGGCAGGTGGAATCAATAAGCTGGGCACAAAGAGAACACTGATACTCTGTACTGTAAGGAAGAGCTTCAGTTAGAGCGAGTTCAGGACTCTGGATAGCTACCTGGGAAGAAAGATGGTCTGATGGTTGGTATCTAGCCTGAGTCTGAGAATTTTTATGCTCTAATCTCTAGATCTCTAAACATAGTTGCCTCCCTCTGTCTCACCACTCCCAGTTATGGAAATCTGGCTGTTAAGGGGGCTCTTGTGCCTATTTAATCCTTACTGAACCAAGGAATTATCTTCACTCCCCCCAAAACTTGTGTATTCTTCAGAAAGTTAAGGCCATGGGGAGCAACTAGGTGGCACAGCGGATAGAGCATCAGGCCTGGAGTCTGGAGGACTCGGGTTCCTTACCACTCTTCTGCCTTAGAACCAATACTAAGACAGAAGATAATAGTTTTTAAAAAAAGAACTAGCTTTAAGTTATAAGTTATAAATCATGAATCAACAATGATACATGTAAAACCCAGCTGAATTGTTCATTGGCTACCGGAGAGGGGAGGGAGGAGAAGAGGGAGGAGGGGAGGGAAAGAATACAAATCATGAAACCATGGAAAAATATTCTAAATTAACTAATTAAACAAATAAATAAATCATGAATCAATTTGAAGTCAGTGTACCTGAGGTCAAGTTCACACATCACTTCAAGAATAGAGGCCTCCTGGGTGGGTGGGATAATCCATGGCAGGTGAACCTCAGGTCTTTTGAGATACTGAGGTACACTCAGCCAGTATTTGCATGTAAAACCTCAAATATTTGCAAATGGTTGGAATTTTCCCTTCCCCCCCCAAGATATAGCAGTCTGAAATTGGCTGTCAGCGAGAAACAGAAAAGCATCTGGCTTGGTTAATCATGAGCTTGCTAGGCAATGCTTTGGGTAATAATACTTTTGTTGTTGTTTAGTCGATGAGTCCAACTCTTTGTGACCCCATTTGGGATTTTCCTGGCTGATATACTGGAGTGGTTTGCCATTTCCTTCTCCCACTCATTTTATAAATGAGGAAACTGAGGCCAAGAGGGTTCAGTGGCCCTGGATCATACAGCTTGTAAGTATCTGAGGCTGGATTTGAACTCAAGTCCTTCTGACTTCAGGGCTGGCACTTTATCCACTGTCACCCCACTGTGTGCTAGGTTTTTTATTTATTGAACTTGAAATCCCTGTACCTAGTAAGGCTGTGCCAACTTGGATGCTAAATAATGATGATGATAACTAACATAGCACTTACTATATACCAGGCATGGTGCTAAGTGCTTTACAATTATTATTACAGTTATTATTTCAATACTCTTGGGAGGTAGGTGCTGTTATTACCCCCATTTACAGATGAGAAAACTGAAGCAAACAGAGGGTAAGGGATTTGCCCAGGGTCACACAGCTAGTAAGTGTTTAAAGTTGGATTTGCTAAGAGTCTCCCTGGTATGTGACCTACTAAGTCTTTTTCCATACCCCTTTTGATTGTCACATGGAGTAAGAAATCAAAATACAAATTATGAGTGCATTGAAGTACAACTATAAATAATTTTCTTGGACCGTTTGTGGAAGCGGAGAAGGGTTATAGCAGGAATATGATCCAACATACTTCAACTTGTAGTAGCAATACTTTTATAACTCATGACTCGGGCTCCAAGGGTCAGGTTCAGTGGTGCAGCCTTCACACCACGAATCTCTTTGGTATGTGTCACCAGCTGAAGTTTGGGCCCTGTCCCATTGCATCAGGACATCAGGATTTCTTTTGGATTAAATATCTGCTAAGAGAGGGAAAAGGTTCTCATTCCCATGCAAGCTAGTAAGAATATATTGATTGTATGTTTTGCGTGGCAATACACGTATAACCCAGACTGAATTGCTTGCCAGCTCTGGGAAGGGGGAGGGAAGAAAGGAGAGAGACAATATGGATCATATAACTTGGGGAAATGTATGCGGAAATTTGTTATTAAAATAAAAAATCCAAATAAAAAAAGAATATATTGATTATAAGATAAGTTTTACCTAATGACAAAAATGGTAAAGACCTGCATTCCATTTCCTTCTCCTTCTCTCTCTGGTAGGTCTCCAGCTTCCTGGGGTACATAAATAGTACTCCAGACTTATAGTACTTCCTTAGGATCCACTATAAGGGGAAAGTACTTGGAGTTTAGGGGAAATAAGCTCCCCTTGCCTGGTTTTTTTTTTTTTTCCAAAATAAATAACTCAGAATACCAGAGAAAAGCAGCCTAGATTTACTCCTGCCATGACTCTGTTCCTTGATGCATCTCTTCCAGGGTCTGTTTGGTCTGGAACTCTTCCACTTGGTTATTTTTACCTGGTAAATGGTTCTCTGGAGGATCTGTGCATGCCTCTTCCTAGGCAACTAAGCACACATCTATTAGTAGCCCCTCTTCTCTGAGTCTCTAGAGTAGCAACCTTTCAAAGACCAAGCCTAAGGGCAGAGCTTAGGTATAAGGATGAGCTTTAAGACATAAGTCATGGGGGGGCAGCTGGGTAGCTGGGTAGCTCAGTGGATTGAGAACCAGGTCTAGAGACTGGAGGTCCTAGGTTCAAATCTGGCCTCAGCCACTTCCTAGCTGTGTGACCCTGGGCAAGTCACTTGACCCCCATGGCCTAGCCCTTACCACTCTCCTGCCTTGTAGCCAATACACAGTATTGACTCCAAGACAGAAGGTAAGTGTAAAAAAAAAAAGACATAAGTCATGAACCATAAATCAGTGTCAATTTGAAGTCAATGTACCCAAGAATAAGGTAAGTTCACACATCACTTGCAGAATGAGGGGTCTTCTGGGTGGGATAAAAATATTCAAAACAAGGAAGATTTATACCTGGTTGAAAAATTTACCTAATCCAGAAAATAGCTGGTCTTGCTCAGGATAAGGCAGGAAAGTCTCTTTCTGGATCATACCTGGGAATATCTACTGCATTGTCCAACTTATCCAATTAGTCTTGTGCTAGTAGCTATGAGACTATAGTTGGTTCAAGCAAAAAATGAATGACTTGGAATGAAATATTAAGATCAAAGTTTTCTCTGAAGAGAAATTGGCAAAGGATATGAATGATGTGCTTCAAGAAATGCCCCTGGATGGAGTAATATTGATCACAGAGGTTTTTGGCCAATCCAAGAGGTTTAAAAAAGGTGGCAAATTCAAATCTGACCTTAGACACTTTCCAGCTGTGTGACCCTGGGCAAGTCACTTGACCCCCATTGCCAGGCCCTTACCACTCTTCTGCCTTGGAGCCAGTACATGGTATTGACTCCAAGATGGAAGGTAAAGGTTTAAAAAAAAAGGTGGCAAAAATATTCATGATTATAAATGAGTCACACAGTCAAAGGATCAGAAATCTAAAGCTAGAAAGGATTCCCAAAGCCATCTAGTCTGATGCTTTCTTTTTTACAAATGAGGAAACTGAGGGTAAGAGTGACTTTTTCAAGGCCACACAGGTATTAAGCATCTCAAACAGAATTTGAACCCATGTCCTCTGACTCCATAGAAAGTGTTTTGTTTTGTTTTGTTTTGCATTGGGGGATACTGCCTCCTCAAGCCTCATCCACTCCCCCATCCACAAAGCTAAAAAAAATGTTGGGAGGGTTGGTTCATGCAACTAGATGATTAACTGTAAGAATGATGACAGAAAAGTTAAATTTAGATAAAGAAACAGATTCAGTGGCAATGACAGAATTCTTCACCAGTTAACTTGCAATAGATCCTAAAAGGTTGTCAGGGGAGACATTCTACATCTCCTCTCCCTCAAAGTCACTTGACCTAGGCCTAGGACTCCAGGGCCTACCCTCTCCAAATAGTGGAGCCCTTTGTTATTCCCAGTTTGGGGATACACTGCCCCAATTGATGCAGAAAGAGAAGAGAAGCAGCAGCTGACACAAGTATCACCACAGTGGGGACAGGCCACAAGGATGGTTTTATGCTGAAATTTAGAGAAACGTAATTGAATCTCTATCAGTGATAATGCTATAGTAGATAGAGCACTAGTTTGGGAGTCAAAGGCACTGGATTCAAATTCTACCCTTGCCACTTATTGTGTAATCTTAGGCAAGTCACTTAACCTTTGTAAACCTCAGTTTACTTATCTATAAAATGAGAAGGTTGGATCCAAGGACCTTTACAGTTCCTTCAAGCTCCAAATCTATGATCTTAAAAAGAAATTATTCTTTCATGAGGGTATAGGGACATGGGCTGATAAATGTTTACTATCTGGCTCTCTGGAAAAGCACCACACGCTTTTACTCTTAATTTGCATTATTAGTATTTTCTCCATAAATTCATTAAAATGTTTTATATTTTTTTCTAGATTACAGGTAGATATAACTTAAACATTTAAAAATATATATTTTATTTGATCAATTACATGTAATAAATATCAACATAAGTTTTCCCAAGTCACATGATTCAAATCACTTCTCTCTTTCCCATTCCTCTCCCTTCCTGGAGCTGGCAAGCAATTCATAGGTACAACTTAAATAATTATTTTCTGACTTTTTGTGATCCTTCCTCCCCTCTGCTTCTCCCCACTCCAAGATGGCAGGCAATAAAAGTTGTGCATGTGTTATCATGTAATATATATTTCTATGTCTGCCATTTTTGTGAAAGTGACACATATCACTTACACTAGAGAAAAATGCATGAAGAAAAGAAAATAAATATTGCTATCCTTCAGTCTACATTCAGGCTCCATCAGTTCCTTCTATGGCAGGGGATAGATAACCTTTTTCATTGTGAGTCCCTTGGAGTTGTCTTAGGTCCTTGCATTGCCAATAATAGTAAGTCATTCAACGTTGATTATTATACATTATTGCTGTTATTGTGTACAACATTCTTCTGGTTCTGCTCACTTCGCCTTTCATCAATTCATATAGATTTTCCCAGGCTGTTTCTCATCCTTATTTCATCAAACTTTTACTTACTTCTTACAGTACTGTAGTATTGCATTAAACTATACATTACAGCTTGTTCAGCCATCCCCCAATTGGTAGACATCTCTTCAGTTTGTAATTCCATCACAAAAAGAGTTTCTGTAAATATTTTTGTACAAGTAGGTTCTCTTCGCCTATCTTTTATCTATGGTGGTATCATCTAGTGGTGGTATTTCTGGGTCACATTTTTTTTTTTTACAATTTTACAGTCCTTTGAGTCCTCCATTATTTTCTTAAATCTAGACAGACAACAAAACGATGAATCATACTCTGATTTCTGAGGTGTGACTTCTCATATTGAAAATTTAACAATCAGCTCTCATCAGGAAGTTCAAGCAGGCTCTAGCGTAGTCTTGGACCTGGGAATCTAGCTACGCTTTATGTGTTAGGGAAATGTATTACAGAACCATAGGGTTGGAAGGAACCTTAATGGTAATCTAGTCTAGCCCCTTCATTTTAGAAATGAGGAAACTGAAGCTTAGAGAAATAAAGTGATTTTTCAAAGATATCATCCAGGGAGAAAGAAGTAGGGCTACTACTTGAACCCAAGTCCTGTTGCGTCAAAACCAGTGCCTTTTCCATTATATTGCAACGTTTCGCTAATTATTGTCACTAATTCTCAAACACATTTTCCCACATGCAGCATTTCTTTCATACTAATAAGATGTGGTACTAGGTATTTCCAAAATGAACACTGAAGATTTCAGTTGAAATAGGATTGAATTTATTTTACATAAAATAATAGGTGCTATGATTATGATAATTGTCAAGTCTTATAAATAGGTCTTTTTTCTGTACTTTGAAATAAGGATTAAAAACAAACAAATAAATGAATCATATTTGATCAGGAACCCCTGACCTATAGTCTTGAGAAAGAATAGGGCCAGATTTGGAGCTAGAGGACCTGGGTTTGAATCCCAGCCTCTTATTCACTACATAACCCTGGGCAAGTTATTCATCCTCTCTGCAACTCAGTTTCCTTATTTATAAAATGAAGTGGTTGGTCCATCAGAGTAGTCAGACCCATAGTAGTCCCAAGTGAGCTCAAACCAGATTAAAATGTAATTGTGAAATGTTTAATGAAATAAATAAAAAACATAATGTCACTTAGATGATATTAATTTCTGGTTTTCGACATCATTGTGTAGCAGGGATCCATCTCTATTTGAACTTAATTCTACCAGTCTCCATGACCTCTCACATCCTACTTAGGATCTTTTTTCCCCAAGTAGGTGAGCTTAATATTTTAGCCAATAATTTTTACTAACTAGGTACTAAGTTCACTTGTTTCTAAAAGAAACATAATTTTAAATTATACCCTCTTAATATTCTAATTTAATATTCTGTATCCTCTAAATCCTCCACTGTAAAATGAGCTGCTGAAGGAAAGGGCAAACCACTCTAGGATCTTTGCCAAGAAAACCCCAAATGGGGTCATGAAGAATTAGAGACAACTGAAGTCACTGAACAATAATAATCCTCTAAAGTAGTGCTAATACCTCCTTTATGATTTTTTTGCCTTAAAGTTAATATTATATAGATCTTGCTAATACTTACGTTGGTCAATCAAAGGCTCTGTGACTGATGCCAAACACAATCCTTCCATAGCAGAGTTAAGTCTTTTTTTTTTTTTGAAGGCAAATCAAACGTGCCATTTCTCACCTTATTTCCTTCATGAGTTGTTTTTTGTATGGGTGGTATACCTCTTCTTTCATTACAGGAGGAATATGGAATAACCTCTATCAGATGCTTTATAGTCAGGGGAAGGAGAAGAGGAAGGAGGGAGGGAAAGAATTTGGATTGCAAGAGGTCACAATTGTTGAAAATTT
This sequence comes from Monodelphis domestica, assembly GCF_027887165.1. Lineage (NCBI taxonomy): Eukaryota > Metazoa > Chordata > Mammalia > Didelphimorphia > Didelphidae > Monodelphis > Monodelphis domestica. The sequence continues at coordinate 288,564,562 of NC_077231.1, forward strand.
GTTTCTACATGTAATTGAAAAAATAGGGGGCAGCTGGGTAGCTCAGTGGATTGAGAACCAGTCCTAGAGATGGGAGGTCCTAGGTTCAAATCTGGCTTCAGCCACTTCCCAGCTGTGTGACCCTGGGCAAGTCACTTGACCCCCATTGCCTAGCCCTTACCACTCTTCTGCCTTGGAGCCAATACACAGTATTGACTCCAAGACAGAAGGTAAGGGTTTAAAAATAAAATAAAATAAAAGGAATAGAACATTAAAAAAAAGAAATTATATGACTCAAATAAAGAAATGCTTATTGAGTGATTGGTCCATTGATCAAGAAAGACCCTTTAAAAGAATGACATGTAGAGCATTTATAGTGTAGGTAGCTAGGAATTCCACGAGACAGAGATGAGGAAGGAAAACATTCTAGGCATGGGGATAGTTTCTACATAGGGTAGGATATGGAATGTCACATATAGGGAATAGCAAATAGACAGATTTGGCTGGAATACAGGCTATGTGAGGGTGATAATGTGAAATCATTCTACAAAGATCAGTTGGAGCCAGATCATTAGGAGTTTTAAATATTTAACAGAAGAATTTGAATTTTTACCTTGGAAGTATTTGGAAGCTGCTGAAGCTTCTATAGAGGTAGTGACATGGTAAGATCCATGCTTTAGGAATATCAGTGTGGGTTTTAAAATTAATAATCAATAACTAAGTATTATATTTTATAAAGTTTTATTAATAATAACTAAAGCAAAAGAACTGCCCAAACTCAGTCCAGGAGCAGGTCAAAGAGAGAGAGGGAGGAGTTACAACCACTTAAATACTATCATGCAAAGTGGGAGGACGCAGGAAAAGGGAATTTTGGGAAATACTAGGGACTTTGGGGGGATGAAGTCCAAAGGTATAAAATCTCCATTTATACACCAGTTTAGCAGCTATATGAGGGACGGATTGGAGAGAGAAAAAGCTGGAGGTAAGAAGACAATAGGAAATTATTACAGTAGTCCAAGTGAAAGGTGACGAGGCCCTGAACTAGGGTGGTAATAATGGGAGTAGAAATTCAGGTATGAAGGAGAAAGATACTGTGGAGGGAGAATTGAATAGGTCTTGGTGACTGATTGTATCCAAGGGGGTGATGGAGAGTGGATTGTTAAGGATGACTCCAAGTTTGTGAATCTGGAGAAGGAGGGAACAAGCATTTAAGTACCTACTGTGTGCCAAGAACAATACAAAATGATTTACAAATATTCTCTCATTTGAGCTTCATGACAAACTTGGGAGGTAGAACTATTATCCCCATTCTACAGGTGAGAAAACTGAGGCAGATAGATGTCAAGTGACTTGCCTAGGGTTACCTAGCTAACAAGCATCTGACTTCAACTCAGCTTTTCCTGACTCCAGGCTCATAGGAAAATGGGTAAGTTTAGGATAGGGTACAGATGGATATGATGTTTCATTTTGGAGATATTGAGTTTGAGATTTGTATGGGACATCCAGTTGGAAATATGCAACAGATGATCAATGATGTGGTTCTGGTGTTCAGGAGAGAGAGATGGAAGATGAGTTGGGTATGAGATGATAACTGAACCCAAGGTTGCTGATGAACTCATTTTGTTATTTCATAACCTCTCTCTCTGCCTCTGCCCCCACCCCTGCCCCAACTTTTCTCTCTCTTTCTTGCTCTCACACTCTCTCTCTTGTCTGGATCTGTGGTTTTATTGGCATGGGAAACTTTTTTTTAACCCTTTCCTTCTATTTTGGAAACAATATTATGCATTGGTTCCAAGGCAAAAGAGTAGTAAGGGCTAGGCAATGGGGCATTAAGTGACTTACCCAGGGTCACATAGCTAGGAAGTGTCTGAGGTCAGATTTGAATCCAGGACCTCCCATCTCTAGGCCTGACTCTCAATCCACTGAACTACTTAGCTGCCCCCAAGCATGGGAAACTTTTAATAAAGCTAGTCAATGAAATTATGGATTACCATTCTAAAACCTTTTTCTATCTCTGAAGAAAGTGGAAAACCAGAACCTTAAGAAAAATGATAAGATTTCGAGCTGGGAGAGACTTTCTCTATCATTCAGTCCAAAGGCCTCATTTGATAGTTGAGGAAACTCAGGTGCTGAGAGCTGAAATGACTTGCTCCAGGTCATATAAGTTGTAGCAGCTCCAGGACGCCATCTTTTCTCAAGGAGAATGGAATCTGTATTTTACACTTGTGCAGTGGCATATGTCCACGGCCAAATGTATTTCATAGGATATACACCTCCCCCACCTCCAAGGGCCATATGCTTCGATTGTTACATAAATCCTTGGTTTGAGTCCACTGGCCTCACCCCAAGAATGTAAACTAGCAGGAAGCTCCAAATAATCAGTCCCTTTGAAACAATTTGAGAGGCACTAAATCTTCCTTGGTGCTACTCCCAGCTATGTTAATGAAGCTGCCCAGCAGCTTTGCATTCCCAAGTCTTCTCCTAGAGCAGGACAGCCACTATCAGCCTTCTTAGGCAGAGGATGTTTACATTGCCAGTGGAAAAGAGGAGGCATGGGTGGAGAGGCAGCCTTAAAGCTCTGTAACAGCTCAAGAGGGTGGAGTTTGTCCTTCCTTACCCTGGGTACTCCTACCAGCTCCCAGTGTCTTTATAAGAGCCTTTTCCAGTCTGTCTGTGTAAGCCTGGGATTTGATTGAACCAGTCAAATGAACCCATCCCCACTTAAAATTATGTATGTGGGGGGCAGCTGGGTAGCTCAGTGGATTGAGAACCAGCCCTAGAGATGGGAGGTCCTAGGTTCAAATCTGACCTCAGACACTTCCCAGCTGTGTGACCCTGGGCAAGTCACTTGACCCCCATTGCCTAGCCCTTACCACTCTTCTGCCTTGGAGCCAATACTGTGTATTGGCAGAAGGTAAGGGTTTAAAAAAAATTATGTATGTGATGATGCTACTCTGAGAGCTTAACCAAATGAGAACAATTCTCTGTTCAATCAATCAATCATCAGAAACCTCCAGACTTGGAGGATGGAAAAAGCCTTTGACCAATGGAGATGGCCTTGATAGCGACTGGATGGACTGGCGTGACATTCCTTTGGAAATGTGTTCAGACAGGGAACTCTTACTCGCCCTTTGGGTTATCCAGAAGATGGCAGACAGTTCAGAGTCTAGAGAGGGATTTGAATGCCTGGCCGCAAATAAGATTCAGAGCCACACTCTGGAGAAAGGATCCCTTAGGGAAGAAGAGGAAGACCTGGGACCTCAGCCTCCACCCTGCTCTTCTCCTCCCTCTTGGTCAGAGGAGGCCCTTGTGAACTTTGAAAGGTTGGAGGATTTGGATGCGGGATGAGCATCCTCCATCTTCTCAGCAGCTAGGTGCACTGAGAGCTGAGGACAGGTTGGACACAATGAGGAAAAGCACACTCAGGGCACAGCAGAGAAGCCACAGTCACAACACATTTTGAAGATTCCAGCCAAAGGTCTTCTAGGAGCTCTGAGTTTCCCCTTTGTCACATATGTTCTGCAAGTTGGAGTCCATTTTCCCTGGACTCTAGATTTATTAATGAAAGGGCATGTTTCTAATTTGGAAGGAAACTTATTTTAATTAAAAACAATTTTTTTAAGCCCTTGCCTTCCATCTTGAAATCAGTACTATGGATAGATTTGAAGGCAGAAGAATGACAAGGGCTAGGCAACTGGGCTTAAGTGACTTGCCCAGGGTAACACAGCTATGAAGTATCTGAGGCCAGATTTGAACACTCCTGTCTTTAGGCCAGGTTCTCAATCCAATGAGTCACCTAGGTACCCCTTTGGGAAGATTTTGTACCAATTATATCACCCATATTAATATCTATTTCTAAAAGTTAACTAATTCTGACTGACTTAATTTTTAATTAATCATTTATTTTATTTTTTAAAAATATTTTATCACAATTTCACAAAAAAAAAAACAATTTTGACATTCATTTTCTAGAAATTTGAGTTCTAAATGTTCTTTCTCCTTTCCCTTCCTGAGACCATAAACAATTCTGTTCATTTCTTTTCTCTCCTTATTTCCTCTCTCTATTGGGAAAAAAGAGAGAGAAACCAAATCTTAAAACAAATATACATGGTTAAGCAAAACAAATTCCTGCACTGGTCCTGCCAATATCTATGTAGTTATATGCATGTATATACACATATATGAAATATGTATGTATATATATTTCTGCAATTTTGAGTCTATCATCTCTCTGAAAGGAAATGGGTAACATGCTTCATTTTCAGTCTTTTGGGATCATGTTTAATCATTGCAATGATCAGAGTTTCTAAGTCTTTCAAGTTAATTCTCTTTACAGCATTGTTGTCCTTGCATAAATTGTTCTGGTTCAAACCTGGAGAGATCTATGAGAAAGAACACTATCTACATTCAGAGGAAAAACTGTCGGGGTAGAAACACCAAAGAAAAACAATTGCTTCATTACATGGGTCGTGGGGATATAGTGCAAACACCAACAACATGGAAATAGATTTTGATCAAGGACACAGATAATACCCAGTGGAATTGCACCTCAGCTATGATAAGGGTGGGGGGAGGGGAGGGAGGAATAGAAAATGATTTTTGTAACCAAGGAATAATGTTTGAAATTGACCAAATTAAAAAAAAAGTAAATGAGAAAAAAATTGTTCTGGTTCACCTCACTTCACTCTGCATCAATTCATACATATGTGTCCCTAGGGCTTTCTGAGACTCATTTTTTCTATTCTAGCACAATAGTATTCAACTATATTCATATCCCAAGGTCTTACAGGATGAGCCCTAGGGGAGTCCATCCAGGAACTGACTCCTAGGCTTCTCCTGGAGCAAATCAGAATCTCCAAGATCACTTCATCTCAACCTCCAGCAGAGCTCTGAAGCTGAATCAATAGTAGGAGTGGCTATGAACTGGCCCTAACCTCAGTGAACTCAGGAACCCCTAAGGGAAGGAATCTGATCTTGGTTGAGATTGTGATGAGGATGGGCATTACCAAAGGGGTGTAGGTGGTGGTATGTTGGGGGAAGTGGTCAGTGGTTAGAGTAGGGGACCGAGCTCAAGAACTGCAAGAACAACCATATTCTGAAGTTAATACAGTGGTTGCAAGGAGGGTGCTTAAAAAGAAATCTTCAGGAGAGGTGGCCTGATGTATTTGATAGACATTTGGCCTCAAAACCAGAAAGGCCTCTGCCACCAGCTGGCCATGTGACCTTGGGTAAGTCATTTAAACCTCTCAGTGCCCCCAAGCAATTCTCTAAGATAATAAATTGCAGACTGGTTATCAGATCTACATTACTGGAGCCCTTCACTGAGACTCCCGTAGACTGATGAAGTCACAGATTCAGTCAAAAAAACCAACAAAAAAAGAAATCTCCAAGTACATGAAGAGACTAGCCCTTGAAATCTATGATTGCACATCTCTTCAGGTGAGGAGATGTAATGGAAAGTGCACAGGCTCTTGGGTCAGGAGAAGGAAATGGGAAGGGAATGAGCATTTATTAAGAGTTCCACCAGGTCCCACCCTATACCCAAACTATACCTCTACCGATATTCTCCCCTCGACCTCTCACATCTCAGCTGTTTTTATTGGCTATACCAGTCTTAGGTTTAGGTGAGGTTGAGCCTCTGCTGAGGAGCAGAGAATCTCTCCTGAGACCTGATCTTACAGTAGGGCCAGCTGTAGCCCCCTCCTTTCACATCCCCACTATCCCTGCAAGCCTTGACCTGCACTAACCCCAAGTGCTTCCCATTATGTTCGCTAAATGTCTTCTGTATGGCTCATGTATTTGAAAGTGAATTAAAGGAATTGTTTCTCTTTAAAAAATGTGCCAAGGCACTGTGCTAAGCACTTTAAGACTAGAGTTCAAAACCTGGCCATACTCTTGTCAATTAAACCTTAGGGAAGTAATTTCTCCACTTTGGACTTCAATTCCCTTATCTGTAAAATGAGGGTTGGACATATGGATAGGTGATATGGATGGATAGATGGATAGATAAATGGACAAATAGATTGATGGATGGATGGATAGATAAAAGAGAGACAGATAGATGGATAGAGAGATAGATAAATGAACATATGGATAGATAGATAAATGGACAGATGGATAGATATATATAGATAAATAGATGGATGGATAGATGGATGGATAGATAGATGATAGATAAATGGACAGATAGATGATAGATAGATTAGATAGATAGATAGATAAATGGACAGATGGATACACAAATGGACAGATAGATGGCTAGATAGATGAATGGACAGATGGATAGATAGATAAATGGACAGACAGATAGATAGATAGAGAGATAGATAGATAGATAGATAGAAAGGCAGAGTGATGAGCACTGATTAAGCCCTTATTACATGCTGGGCACTCTCTCTGAAGCACTGGAGATACAAGTTCAAGTAAGGAAGATTATCCTCAATGATCTGACATTCTAATGGGGGAAGACAATCCATAAAGGAAGGCTAGAAAGCAGAAGGGGTAGGGAGGTTTTTTATTTTGTGGATGAATCACTTTTCAATTATGTCCAATTCTTCACGATACCATTTGGTGTTTTCTTGGCAGAGATATATTAGAGTGGTTTGCCATTTCCTCCTCCAGCTCATTTTATAGATGAGGACACTAAGACAAACAGGATTGAGTGATTTACCCAGGGTCACACAAATAGTAGGTGTCTGAAGAAGGATTTGAACTAATGAAGATGAGTCTTCCTGTGTAACCTCCTATAGTTGCATCTCAAAATTCTCGTGGGTGGACACCTGAGAAGGAGATTGGAAACTGAGGGAAAATGGATAGAGGAGAGAAAGAGAGAGACAAAGGAATAAAGACTCAGAGACAAGGAGTTAAAAAAATATGGGCTACATCTTGCCATGCCCCTCTGATGGTAATGAGAGAGAGTGCCCTCAAACTTTTATTGAAGAGTTTAGGAATGTAGAGTTGGAGATAGCTAATGAACATGTGACATGGCGTAGGCTTTAGCATTGGCTCAATTGACAATCACGAAATCAAAGAAGAGGAGGCTAAACAAACATGTGACTTGGCAAGGAATGTGGTCCAACAAGGTGTGAGCTAGGACCCTCTGGCAAATATTGTCCTATTCCGGAATTCCTCTGTCCTTTGCATTGAAGATTTGGAAATACAATAATCAATAAGCAACATGACCATGAGTCTGGCATATGAACACATAAGATACAATATCAATACGCCAATCATACTTTCAAGATACTAATATACCTAGTATGCTACATCCTGTTTCCAAGTCCAGTGCTAGTAGCCTAGCACAGAGATGACCTGGAAATGGAAAGGAAACCTCTCCTGGTAAGATAAGGTGAAAGCTCTCCTTTTAGAGGTAAAGTACCCCAAACTGTGGTAGATTAGGGGAAGATGGGTATGATGGACCATGTATAAGAAGTAAAGTGAGGGAGTGGCCAGGTTTGACTAGATTACGGATTCTTTGCCTTTTTTGTGTCCTGGCCCCCTTTGGCAGACAGTCTGGTGAAACCAATGGGCCTCTTTTCAGAAAAATGCTTGTAAATTCATAAAACAAAACATAGGATTGAAAAGCAATCAAAACCAGTTACACAGAAGTAAAGCAGTCAAAAATATTAAAACAAAACAACCTGATCCGGATCCCAGATTAGGAATCTCTGGACTAAATGATCTCTAAGATCTATTCCATATTGAAATTCTGTGATTATAAGATTATAAATCATGGTAAAGGAATTCTATTTTTCTATAGAAGAGAGGCCTGTAGGCTAATGACTTAAACCTCAAGAAGAGGGACTTGTGCTTGATAATAAATGGGTTGGTTTTTTTTAGTGTATACACATTTCTTTCAGCTGACCAGTCCTTCATAGCCAGAGTGGCACGTGCTGCCAAAAGAGATAACCCTGTAGGAGTAGTGGGCTTGGTCTACTGGTTTCAGTGAGGAAAAGGAGGAAGGCAACAACATCATAACCTCCATAGAGATAGTGATGGCCCAGGGCCAAAGTTAGAGAAATAAGAATATTATTTGGTTTCATTTCACAGGTAGATTTAGCACTGCTGAAATGAATAGACATTATGTACAGTCATAAAAGATTAAAATAGTATTCAGGATCTCAGCCAACTTAAAACTTCAGTATAATATTCTGTTATGCTCTCTACCTTTGTTTTTTGTTTCTTTATCTCTCCACAAAGCTATATGCATACACACATATGTGCATGAATATGTATATTAATATTTAGAACTCTGTCAGACAGCGTGGGTTTGATGGCTTCCTGCAATTTTACAGATGAGAAGACTGAGGGGTCAGAGTGGTTATAGGACTTGCCAAGGGTCACACAAGTAAGTATCTGAATCAAGATTAGAATTCTAAGGCCATTTTTCTATCTAGTATGCAACTAATTCTCTCTCTGTCTCTCTGTCTCTGTCTCTCTCTTTCCCCCTCTTGTCTCTCTCTCTCTCTCCCTTCCTTCTCTTTCTCATTCTTTCATATACACAAACACACAGACATTGCCCAAGTCACACAAGTAGTTAGAGACAAAGCTGGGATTTGAACTCAGATCCTTTGATATATATATATATATATATACACACACATATATATGTGCACACATATGTATATATAAGCATATGTGTATGCACATAAACACATGATATACCACAATCTCTATATCATATGTGTGCATCTACATATGTGTGTCTACACATGCATGTACAACAATTGTGTGTGTGTGGAACCCCAGCTGTGCCACTTGCTACTTATGACTTTAAATAACTCAATCAGTTTCCTCTTGTATAAATGAAGGGGTGGACTAGAAAACGACCTCAGAGGTCCATTGCAACTCTGACTATAATCCCAAGAGTCAAGTCTGAAAGACTATGCATAGAACTAATGACTAAACCCTAAATTCTCCCTTCTTCCAAGGTTCAGCTCAGGACCTTCCTCTCTCTTTGAAAATCTTTCTTGATTGATTGCTGATACCTAAACCAGGAAGAGCAAAAATGGAGAAAGAAAATTAGAGCCCAGTTTCATGAATAAAGATTGATGCCAGAATCTGAGATAAAATACTAGATAGGAGACAATAGCAACATATCACAAAGATTATACATTGTGAACGAGTGGGACTTATGCCAGGAATGCAGGTCTGTCAGTATAAGGAAAACTATGAACATAATTATTATGTCAATAACAAAAGTAACAAAAATCACACAATTATAACAATAGATGTAGAAAAATCTTTGGACAAAATACAACACTGATTCTTACTAAAAACACTTGAAAACGTAGGTATAAATGGATTTCTCTTTAAAATGATAAGAATGATAAGAAGCTGAGGGCAATTTGGAACTATGCCCAAAGGGCGCTAAAAGACTGTCTGCCCTTTGATCCAGCCATAGCACTGCTGGGTTTGTACCCCAAAGAGATAATAAGGAAAAAGACATGTACAAAAATATTCATAGCTGCGCTCTTTGTGGTGGCAAAAAATTAGAAAATGAGGGGATGCCCATCAATTGGGGAAAATGTTCTAAATTGACTAATTAAATAAAATTTAAAAAGAAAAAAAAATAAATGAAGTACAACAACCAAAAAAATAAAATAAAATGATAAGAAGCATCTCTCTAAAGCAAGCATTATTTGTAACAGTGATAAACTAGAAGCCTTTCCAGTAAGATCAGGAGTGAAACAAGGATGCCCATTATCACCAATATTGTTCTAGAAATGCTACCAATAGCAAGAAGAGAAGTGAAAGGAATTAGGATATAAAACTATCTCTTTTCATAGATGATATGATGATCTGCTTGGAAATCCCAGACTCAATTAACAAGCTAGTTGAAATAATAATTTTAGCAAAGTATCAAGATATAAAATAAATCCATCAGCATTTCTATATTTCACTAACAAAGTCCTGAAAGAAGAGATAAGAAGAGATATTTCACTTAAAATAATGATGGACAGTATAAAACACCTGGAAGTATACTTGCCAAGACAAGCCTGGAAACTATATGAACATAATTTGAAAATATATTTTTATATATATAAATATATATTTTTATATAAATAAAATAAGATTTAAGTAATTGAAGAAATATCAATTGATCATGGGTGGACCAAGTCAATATAATAAAAATGACAATTCTACTTAAACTAATCTACTTATTTAGTGTTATCCCAATTAAATTACAAAAAAAATTATTTTATTGGGCTAGAAAAATAATAACATTCATTTGGAATAATGAAAGGTCAAGAATATTAAAGGAATTAATGAAAAAGAAAAATGTATAGGAAGGAGGTCTAGCAGTACCATATCTTAAATTGTATTATAATGATATAATTATCAAAACTTTTGGCTAAGAAATAGAATGGTAGATCAGTGAAACAGAGAAAATAGACAATACATAGTAGTAAATGATAATAGTAACTTTGTGTTTGATATATGTAAAGATTTAAAATTCATATAAGAATTTACTATTTGGTAAAAAAAAAATTGTCATGGAAACTATAAAGCAGTCTAGCAGAAACTATGGATAGACCAGTATCTTATACCATTTATCAAGACAAGGTCAAAATGGATAAATGAGATGTAGAGGGAGATATCATAAGTAAGTTAGAAAAACATAGAACATATTCCTTGTCAGATTTATGGATAGGAGAAAATTTTACAAACACATGAGACAGAGAGCATTGTAAGATATAAAATGGATAATTTTGATTACATTGAATGTAAAAAAAAATAAGCCTTTTTGCTTTGTTTTATAAATAAAACCAATGTAGCCAAGATTAGAATCAGAAAATTGGTGTGTGTGTGGGGGGGGGGGACTTTATACGATTTCTTGAATAAAGGTCTCATATCTCAAATACATAGAGAACATTGTCAAATTTATAAGAATGAGTCAATCCCCACTGATAAATGTTCAAAGACTAAGAACAAGTAATTTTTTGGAAAAGAAATCAAAGTTCTATATCAAATATGCTCTCTATAAAAAATGCTCTAAATCATTATTAATTAGAGAAATGCAAATTGAAACAACTTTGAGATGCCATCTTACATCTAACAGATTGGATAAAATGATAGAAGAGGAAAATGGAAAATATTGACGGGGATATGGAAAAATGGGGACAATAATACGTTATTGGTAGAATTGTGAAATGATCCAACCATCTTGGAGAGCAACCAGAAATTATGTCCAAAGAGTTATAAAACTAAATATCACGATTGGGTCTGTTTTCCATGGTGATCTAAGTAAAAAGAGAAGAACCTGTAAGTTCTAAAATATTTATAGCAGCTCTCTGTGGCAAAGAACCAGAAATTGAGGGGATGCCCATCAATGAAGGAATGGCTGAATAAATTGTGGCATAAAATTATGATGGAATATTCCTGCACTATAGGGAATAATGACAGGCTGACTTTAAGAATACATGCAAAGACTTGTATGAAATAAGGAAGAGTGAAATGAGCAGAATCAAGAGAAGGATGCATACAGTAATGGCACTATTGTTAGAAGAGGAACTGTGAATGACTCAGCTATTCTGAATCTATGAATATTCAAATCAACTACAAAGGACCCAAGAAGGAAGATGCCTTCCACCTTCAGAGAAAGAAGTATGAATTGTATCGTTTTCCTTCTCTACATCTGTATCAAATATTGGCCTTCTCTAGTGCAGGGTTGAGAGGGGAGAAAGAAAGGAGACAGCTTGAAACTCAAAATGTAACCAAAAATAAAATAAACATTTTTTTAGGAAGCAAAAAAAATGAGGGAATGTTTGTAAAAGAAAAAAAAATTTAAACATAAGCTTGACTACTTGCATCTACATGAAGCCACAGCTGTTCTCTTTCTGGAATGCTTTATTTTATTTTTAAAATTTTTATTTTTTTTTTGGTTGAAAGATGTTTTATTTCCCCAATTACGTGCAATAACAATTTTCAACATACATTTTCCAAAATTGTAAGATTCGAGTTGTCTCTCCCCCTTTTCGGAGCTGGTAAGCAATTTAATCTGGATTCTACATGTATTATCATGCAAATATATACTTCTATATTGGAACTTGTTGGGAGAGAAACTCATATAAAACCAAAACCTTAAAATAAAACTGTAAATAAGCTAATGTGAAAGAGAGTCTGTTTTGATCTGCATCTGACTCCACCAATTCTTTCTCTGGAATTCTGGGATGCTTTAAATATAGTCCTGCTAACAAGTGAGTTGTCCTGGGTTCTACTGAATTCCCCCAGATTTCAGGTCTGGGCTTCTGTCAGCCAGTTCATTCATGTCTAACTGGGGTTTAGCATGAGGGTGTGGCAACCTGATTCCAGTTTATTCCCCAGGAAGGCATAGATCATTCGTGTCAATGCAGAGGGCCAGGGCTGTTTTTCTTGGGGGAAAGAAGCAATATGGGGGAAAGGGACTGGATCTGGGATTTTATTGGAATAGGGAGCTTTAAGGTGAGGAAACAGCCTCCTACCAACCCAGGCAGGCATGATTTTTGCAACTTAAAAGTCTTGGACATTGCATGAAAGCACTGGCATCACCTAGATCAGACTATTTACTGCCCTGGGAAGGATGGGGAGGAAGGAAGAGAGGAAGAAAGTCTGAATCCTAAAATGCCAGAAAACGATTGTTAAAAATTGTGTTCACATGCCACTGAAAAAAATAATAATTAGGAAAAAAATTTTGGAGAGTGACCTTGAATACTGAGAAAGTTAAGTGACTTGCCCAGGGAGGCTGAGCCAATATATGCCATGGGGAAGCTTGGGTTTTCCTGGCATTGAGCCCAGCTCTCTGTCCAGTACGCCAGGCTATTTCTCATTAAGAAAGAGAATTCTATTCCCAAATCTATTTGTGGGGTCTTGAGCTTCAAGATTAGAACTTTTCTGTATAAGGGTTGTCTGCAGAAAGTCTTTCATTCCTACCTCTATTTCCCTTTCCCTTTGAAATTACCTTTTTTTTTTCATTGAGGGGCAGCTAAGTGATGCAGCGGTTAGTGCCAGACTAAGAATCAGGAATCCCTGAGTTCAAATCCAGTCTTGGTCACTTACTAGCTGTGTGATCCTTGGCAAGTCACTTAATCTTGTTTGCCTTAGTTTCTTCATCTGTTAAGTGAGCTGGAGAAGGATGTGGTAAACCACTATAGTATTTTTCCCAAGAAAATCTCAAAAGGGGTCAATAAGAATCAGACCTAGGGGCCAGCTAGGTGACTCAGTGGATAGAGAGCCAGGGATGGAGTCAGGAGATCCTGGGTTCAAATTTGACTTCAGACATTTCCTAGCTGTGTGACCCCAGGCAAGTCACTTACCTCCCATTGCTTTCACCCCTAATGTTCTTGTGTCTTGGAACCAACACATGGTATTGATTCTAAGGCAGAAGGCAGGGGTTAAAAAAAAGAATCAGATATGACTGAACAACAAAATGCTGACTCTAGGCCTAGAAATGGGAGGTCAAATCTGGCCTAAAACACTTCCTAGCTGTGTGACCCTGGGCAAGTCCCTTAACCCCCATTGCCTAGCTCTTACAACTCTTCTGCCTTGTAACCAATGCACAGTATTGATTATAAGATGGAAGGCAAGGGTTTAAAAAAATGAATAAAAATAAAAATAAATAAAAATAAAATACTGATTGATTGATTAGCTTACCAACAAATTCTGATTACATTAAACAGCATCATTTTCATTTACCTACTCTGGAGTACCAGTCAAGTTGTAGTGATCTTAGCAGAGCAGTGACTTAATATGTGTTTACTATGTGTCAGACATCAGGCTAAGCATTTGAGATACAGAGAAAGGGGGGGGGGGAGTCCCTTAAATAACTCAAATTCTAAGAGAAGAGAAAATATGCAGGGGTTGACATTATGTAAATGCTTGCTATTTTAATTATTATTATTACTGTAATTCATTAGAGGCATATATTGGGAGCAGAAGTGACCTGAAAAAAAATGATATTGAAGACTTGGATGAATATGGCAGTCCATTGAGATAAGGGAGGTGGAAGACAAAAGTCCATCAAGGAGAGTAACCCATCCCTTTTTACACTAATAACAAAAAAACAATTTTAACAGATAAAAAGACTGAGGCTTAGGAATGGATAATCCAGTTGCAGTGGTATGCACAAAATACTGTATTTTATACAAAATATTGTAGATATCGAATGGATCCAATAAGTATTTTATGGAGGGTTTATGGAAGAATATGGTTAAGAATTGCATAGAGGAGAAGGTATGGATGAATTTGTATAGTATAGCAGCTAGTGTTGTACTTGGCATCAGGAAGATCAGGGTTCTCATCCTGCTTCAGATACCTAAAAGCTGTGTGACTCTGGACAATCTTTATGTGCCTCAGTTTCCTAATCTGTAAAATGAGGGGCTTGGGCTCAATACTGCTCAAGTTTCCTCCCAGCTCTAAATCTATGATCATCACAAGGATCGCTGGGGGATAGGACTGGAGATGTAGACTCAATCACTCTAGTGCAAATATCAATAATATGGAAATAGTTCTTGATCAGTGACACATGTAAAACCCAGTGGAACTGCTCTTTGGTTATGGGATAGGGTTGAGTGAAAGGGAGAGGAGGGAAAGAACATGAATCTTGTAACCATAGAAAAATATTCTAAATTAATTAATTAAATACAATTTTTCAATGAAAAAATATATCTCTGATCACATAGTTCCAGTTTATACCGGTAAACGAGGAAATGCTCCTGTTCAATTCAATTGAATTGAAATTGATTGAGACCATTTGCCACACATCATCAAGGCTCTGTACTGGGTGATTAGATGACTGAGTTCTAGAGGAACAGCAGAGAGGTAAAGACAAAGTGACTGGAAGGGAGAGGAAGCACAAAAAATTGTGGTGGTCAGGAAGTCCTCCCAGGGGAGGAAGGATGGAGGGAACACTTGAGGTGAGCCTTGAATGAAGGTACGGATTCCAAGGGGGGCCGAGAAGGCATTCCAGGTGTGAAGAAAAGCCTGTACAAAGACCTGGAGACTGGAGATGGAATGATGAGTGCAGGTAATAGGAGGAAGCCAGTTTGGCTGGGACAGAGAGAGTATGAAGAAGAGTAATGTGAACTAAAGTGGAGCCTCGGCCAGAAACCGGAATTAGGACTCTTAACTGTCAGGCGGAGGAATTTGAATGAATTTTGGAGTGAGGCGGTTCCCGTTGGTGTGGATTTCTCTTTTATTGACATGGATCACTCACCAGCCCAGGAATTTCTTTTTGAGCATCTGCTTTCTCTGCTCTCCGACTCTGCAGGAAGTGGAGGGCTTGGGGATCAGAGAGAGGCAGCCAGAACCAAAGGGCGATGAGTATAGAGGCTGGCTGGGCAGAGAGAGCAGGAGGGTGATCTTGCCCATTCCCTTGGCCAGGTAGGTGTTGCCACATGCCTATGCCATTGCTCCCTGGACTTCTCCCAGAGCAGAGCTTCCTCCCGCGGTGCCCTGCTCTCTCTGGTTGCCCACAAGTGCCACAGTGCCCCTCCTCCCCAGGTAGTGAGTGTCCTTTGTTCCTTACCTTTTTATCTTCCCTCCACTTAATCCTCAGTATCAAGATGTACCTCTCCGGAGTCTTAATCCCTCAGGACTCTGCTCTGGCTGCTTTCTGAAGGGAAGACAGTAGACAAAAGAATCTCTGCTGGGTTGATGGGAAAGAGATAGCCCCTTGGCTTTTGCTACCCTCTCAGGTGACAAATATTTGTTCTGAACAGTAGCCTTTTGAAATAATGCCACACCTTCGTTGGTGCAGTGGAAAGATCACTGGCCCTGGAATCAGAGGACCTGGGCTCAGGTCCTGCCTCTGACATTTGTTACCTTGGGCAAGTCACAGACTTATTGGGTTTCTGCTTATGTCCCTTACAAATGTGGAAGCTGAACTAGTTAGATGGCCCTGGAAGTCCCTTCAAGCTAGAGAGCCATGAACCACATAGAATTACAAATCTTTGATCTGAATTTATCCTCCCCTGCCCCCACCACCCCCTCTGTTCATAAGATTGTAGCCAGTTGTGTGCTTTAAGCCAACACTGAGAGCTTATTGTTAAATGTTGAACCAGAGCATTTCTTAACAACTTGGAGATTGGCAATGCTACAAATCAGGCTTTGGTTGTTTTATGATTGCTTAGATTTAAGAAACTGATGGAGAAAATGTTAAGAATGCAGATATGGGACAGCTAGGTGACTCAGTGAATAGAGTGCTAGTTCCAGAGAAGGAAGTTCCTGGGTTCTAATCTAGCCTCAGAATTGAGGTGGGTGATTCTGGGCAAGTCACTTATTCCCAACTGCCTAGCAAATGTATTTGAGATCATGTGCCCAAACTTTGATTTTCAAGCTGCCTCTGAGCCTCTCCCTCCACCCCCCATGACCCCAGAGAACAGAGGGAAGAAATGCTCACATTGGGCTGCTGGGCAGAGGCACGCAGCATGTGAAAAATGTTCTCCAGCACTTTGGAGAGGGGGAATGAGCAACCCCCTCTGGCATGCCTGGCACCTGTGCCACACCTTTGCCAACACTGGCGTAGCCCTTACTACTCTTCTGCCTTGAAACCAATACTTAGTGCTTATTCTAAGGCAGAAGGTAAAGGTTTTTAAAAATGCAGATTTAACTTTAAAATGTGTTGTTCTTACACAAACATTTACCAGTATACTCCAGATTTGCAGCAAAGGAACTTCAATGAACCAAGGAGCATTTTTAAATACCTCTCTTTTTGCCAGAAGCTAGGCTAAGTGCTGTGGAAATAAAGTAAAAAATGAAAGTTTCTGCCCACAGGAAGTTTATATTATAACAACAGAAAAGAGGCCCATATAAAGATATATACAGAATAAATACACAATACCAGGCGATGGGCACTAGTTGCTGGGGGGAATCATAAAAAAAAGATTCATGCAGAAGATGACTCTTTAACTGAGTCTTTAGGGGTTCTTAGAAGTAGAGCTGAAGAGAGAAAACATTCCAGGCATGAGGGATGGCCAGACCAAAGACACAGGGGAGAGAGACAGAGACAGAGAGAGGGGGGGACAGAGAGAGATAGAGACAAAGAGAGGTACAGAGAGAGACAGACAGAAACAGAGAGAGGAGAGACAGAGACAGAGACAGAGAGAGAGAGAGATAGAGAGAATGAGAGAGAGAGAGAGAGAGAGAGAGAGAGAGAGAGAGAGAGAGAGAGAGAGAGAGAGAACAACCCAATGAGCCAGTAGGAAGGGGAGTAACATATACTGAAAAATAAGTTGGTGTCAGGTTGTGATGAATTTTAAAAATGAAACAGAGAAGTCTATACTTGGTCCTTGAGGAGCACAGGAGTGGAATAAGAAAGAGACATGGTCAGACATACCCTTAAAGAAAACTTTCCCTTTGCAGCTCTATGGAGAATGGCCTAGAGTGGGGAAAAACCAATTAGGCGGCTGCTGCAATGCTCCAGAGAGGGGAAAAGCTGATGAAGGTGATAGTCTTGTGAGGTGAGATAAGGGATCAGATTCAAAAGATGCTGCCAAGGTAGATATAGCTAGTATGGAGTTAGCTAGAGGCATAGCAATTATTTAAAAATTAAATACATATTTAGAATGTCTTTACTAAGAACCAACCACTTAGACCCAGGCTGAGGGTGAGATTTCATTTTTCTATTTAGAAACTTGAATCTGCTTTATTTGGGGATGAGATAAGAAAGGTCTTGTTGCTGGATCAGCTGGTCAGTAATATTTAGAGGCTGCATAGTGTAGTGGTTAGCATGCTGGGCATCAAGAAGTCCTGACCTGGCAGAAGGAAATCCTCAGTTTATTTAAAAAGAAAAAAAATTAACCCTCACCTTCTGCCTTCGTTTTAATTCTGGTGACAAAAGAGCAACAAGAACTAGGCAATCAAGATTAAGTGACTTGTCTAGGATCACATAGCTAAGAAGTGTCTGAGGCTAGATTTGAACCACATCCTCTCAATTCTAGGTGTGATGCTCTACCCACTGTGCTACCTACTTGCTCAGCTTAAATCTTGCCTCACATACTTACTGGTTAGACAAGTGACAACCACTCTGAATCTCCTTTTCTTGTCATCTATTAAAAAAAGGAATGAAGATAGAGATCAACCAATCAGATTATTGTGAGGATCAAATGAGATATTGTATGTAAAGTGGTTTACAAACCTTAAATCCAAATATAAATGTGAACTATTTCTATTAATGGCCTCAGACATGTCTCCTTTCCTCCTCTATAAAATGAGGGGATTGGACTAGTTGACCTTTGAAGTCCCTCCCAGTTCTAAAACTCTGATCCCATGATCTCAGGGTAGATGACCATTTCAGTGCTGTCACTCCTTGGGCCCATGATGGTTCTAAAATGATATTCATAGGTTTTGATCACAAAAAAGTCAGCTGAATCCATTTGCAGTGCTTGAGATGGGCTTAGACTCAGCTGACTGGATGTTTGTATTTAAAAAACAGATGGTCACCAAATAAGACTTTGGGAAGTAGATTCTAATATCCCAGCCTCCCCCTTGCAAATGGTCAGAATTTGGCAAGAGCAGAGCTGGTTGGTCACTTCTCCTTTCTAAGCATCTTTTCAGCCTGAGAGTTTCAATTACTGGATGTGAAGATTGCCAAGCCCCACCTATGTTGAGAAGACGTTTCCTTCTTTTTCCTCGTGTGCACTGTGACCTTGACATGACATGATTGTGGAGCTTATAATAGAAAGTTAGATTGTTGTTGTTGTATGTGTATGTGTTTTAATAAACCATTTGAATAGAGCCACTAGCTCCCACAAGAAGGAAAGCTGCTTTGATTTTATTATTTTACAACAACAACAACAACAAAATATATATACATATACACACATACTGCCTTTTCTCATATTTTTGCTGTGTTGACACTTGTAGAGTTCAGGAACTGTCCCTTTTAGTCTCTATTCTTGGCACTGAAGGTTTTTTTCATGTGTGCACTGATTCTGTAAACAAAAGTGTATGGGATCAAAAATAAAAGAAAAAGGAAAAAACAACAACCTCTTTTCAGAATGTAAACATCTAGGCAAAAAAAATACCAGGAGCCAAAGGACCAACCAGTGTGAAAATACTTTTTTTCTCTCTTTGATTTTATTAGAATTTTTCCTTTCCCAGTAAATTATTTCCTTCAAAAACTATAATGAGCATTAGTCTATAAATGCTTGTTATAAAATATCTTTGCTCCAAAGGCAACTACAATGTCTCTTAAAATCATTATTTTATGAAATTAAAGAATTTAGAGTTAGAAAGTTTTTAAAAGAAGGTCTTGACCTTGTGTAATTGGAAATCTGTTACCCTAAAAACGGCATTTCCCAGGAGCCTTCCTTTTGTTATGTGGTGATGTAGAGAGATATATTGAGTGGGATTCCTGGTCTCACTCTCTTTGCTTCCTGGGTTGTGACCCTGGTTGTAAATGGGCTTTTTGAACAGGTTGATAGCTATGGGCATGTGTTTTTTTTATTTTGTTACCTCTTTATTCCTTTACTTCTAACGATCATTAATAAACCTCTTAAAATATAATTTTTAGGTATTGTACATTAATTTTAATTTTTACAGCCTGTATTAGTGAAGATGTGGCACATGTGCTCCAGTGTGCTGGAGGGGACTGCTCTGTTCCCCCTCTCCACAGCTCCTGAGGACATTTTTCATATGACCCACCCCTCTGTCCAGCAGACCAATTTGAGTACTTCTTTCCTCTGCTGTCTGGGGTAATTGGGGGTGGAGGGGTGGGTTCATAGGCAACTTAAAGGTCTATTTTGGGCACGCAATCTCTAAAAGGTTCACCAACACTGGCCTAGACTAATCCCTTTCTTTTACAAAGGGAAAACCTAAGGCTCAGAGAGGTGAAGTTATTTGCCGAAGATGAGATATATGGATGGATGGACAGATGATAGATAGGCAGATAATGGATGATTAGATAGATAAATGATAGGTGATATATGGATGATGAATAGATCGATGATGGTTAGATAGATATATGATTGGACAGATAAATAATATATAGGTAGATGGATATATAGATGATAGATGAATGGATAGGTGTATGAATAGATAGGTAATAGAAGGAAAGGTAGATGGAAAGAAAGAAAGAAAGAAAGAAAGAAAGAAAGAAAGAAAGAAAGAAAGAAAGAAAGAAAGAAAGAAAGAAAGAAAGAAAGAAAGAAAGAAAGAAAGAAAGAAAGAAAGAGAAAGAAAGAAAGAAAGAGGAAGGAAGAAAGGAAGAAGGAAAGAGAAAGAAAGGAAGGAAGAAGAAAGAAAGAAAGAAAGAAAGAAAGAAAGAAAGAAAGAAAGAAAGAAAGAAAGAAAGAAAGAAAGAAAGAAAGAAAGAAAGAAAGAAAGAAAGAAAGAAAGAAAGAAAGAAAGAAAGGAAGAAAGAAAGAAAGAAAGGAAGAAGGAAAGAAAGAAAGAAGGAAGGAAGGATTTAGGAAAGGAAGGAAGGAAAGAAAGAAAGATAATAGAGTAATCATTGATAAAATATTTACTATGTGCCAGGAACTTTGTTAAGCTGGGGTTATTATTACAAGCAATGAAGATAGTGAAGAAAGACGATACATAAAAAGGAACCAGAAAGGTCAGGATGATGGCTAGAGTACTAAGTGCACTGATGGAGATGGCCTAGCTGGATCTAGTCAAGATTAAGTTAAAAAAAAAATCATCAAAACATCAGAGCCAAAGGTGGTTCCAGAGATGGAATCCAAAGTTTCTGTGGACCAGAAATAGAGATGATGAGGATGGCACAGTATGGAGATTCCAGGGAGGTGACGTGACATAGTAATTAATAACATCTAGTTAGTGGTAGAGCCAGGACTCATCCCAGGAGTCTCCCTGGAGCTCTTTCTTCTTTTACCTCCCAGTTCATCTCTGACTATCTGTATGACCTTGGCCAGCCTATTACCCTCTCTGAGTCTTAGATTTCTTACCTGTGAAATGAGGGAGTTGTACTAGATGACTTCTAAAACTGCTGCTCTACATCTATGATCTTATTTTCTTTCTTCATTTAGTTCCTACTTAATGTACATTTATAACTCTGAATGTGAACTCAAGAATTTCTGTCACTGATCTACTTTACCTGTGAAGAGAATATAACAGAACCAAGTGTTTTTTTAAACATGATAAAACCTTACGGCAGTTTTATGGACCCGCTATTAACCTTCTTAGTGAAAAAAATGGAAGCATGTTTTTCTCAATGTTCAACTCTCAAGTCTGAATTAAGTAAAAACCTGTTTGACTGGAAGTCACAAGACCATGTTTATGAACATGCTCTGTGAACATTCAAAGAAGAGACTTTCCACATCAGCTAGACTGACCCCTGTCATTTTACAGATGAGGAAACAGAGGCCCCAAGAAATGAGCAGGTTGGTTGCATTGATAGTTAGAAGGAGGCCAATAGCTGCAGAAGAGCATTAGCTACTCTGTTGGAGCTACAGATCTCTGCTGAGAACTATATAGTGAGGTGGAAAGAATGCTGGACTGAGAATCAAGATCTGGGCTAAAATTCCACCTCTCCTCCACTAACTGCTTAGGTGACTTTGGGTAAGTCATTTTTACCTTAATTTCTTTTCTTTTCTCCTCTCCTCTCTTCCCCTCCCTTCTCTCTCCTCTCCTTTTCCTTTTCCTTTCTCCTCCCATATCCCCTCTTCTCCTTTCCTTTCCTCTCCCTTCCTTTCTTTTCTTCCTATCTCTTTTGTTGCTATTTAGTCATTTTCAATTGGGCCTCACTCTTTGTGACCCCATTTGGGGTTTTCTTGGCAAAGTTACTGAAATGGTTTGCCATTTCCTTGTCCAACTCATTTTGAAGATGAAGAAATTGAGGCAAACAAGGTTAAGTGACTTGCCCAAGATTACACAACAAGTAATCAAATCTGAGGCCAGATTTGAGTTCCTGAAGATGAATCTTCTTGATTCCAACCCCACTGCTCTATCCACTATGTTACTGAGGTATCCCCATCTCAGTTTACCGATCTGTAAAAAGAAGGAATTGGAATACATGACTTCTATGGTATCTTCCAACCCCAAATCAGGTGTCCTCCCTTCTAGATCTAAGCTTGTTTCAATGAGTCATGTTGCCTTCTTAAGCAATTAACACACTTAAGTTAGTACAAAGTATTTTTGCTTTACTCATGTGCCTACTAGAAGTAAGAAGACAACTCATTGGAAAATATTAGAATATCTGAATACATGACTTTAACACTTAGAAAGGCTCATAATTCCACCTCGGTTGGTGTTCCCAATCCTTCCATGTGGGTGTGGCCAAAAAATTCATTCCCCCAATGGCCAACTTAAAAAAACAAAACAAAACAAAAAATCTGAACTTCTGGCTTAAGATAGAAGAATGGTAAGGGCCAGGCAATGGGGGTTAAGTGACTTGCTCAGGGTCACACAGCTAGGAAGTGTCTGAGGCCAGATTTGAACCCAGATCTCCCATCTTCAGGCCTGACTCTCTATCTACTAAGACACCTCAATCCCCCCAGCCAACTTCTTATTAATAAATAGCTCTAGATTTAGTCAGGCTGATCCCTGGGTCAACAGATACATGTTCCTCTCTGAACCAATACTTTAAGCCTTCTACCTTGGTGTGACCTGTTAGAACTTCAGTTCTGTGAGTGAATAATATGGAAACAGGTTTTGAGTGATAATACATGTATAACCCAGTGGAATTGTTTGTCAACTCTGGGAATGGGGAAGGAAAAGGGGAAGGAGAGAACATGAATCTTATTCCCTTGGAGAACTTCTATGAAAATTTGTCACTAGAATAAAATAAAGAAAAAAATAAATAAGTCAACCACAATAAAAAAAAAAGAACTATACTTCTACTGGTGCAATATGGGAAAATTTTTCTTCTCTTTCCTTTTGAAATCCCTGCATCTCCATTGACTCTTCTTTTGTGGATCAGTTTCCCTGATTCAATAATCCTTTAATTCCTCCAGTATCCATCTGACATCTGAGGAAGACTACCAAAAAAGAAACACCTTTCTTCCTCTTTTGATCCATCTCTGGGTATCTTTCCTGGAATCTCCCTGTCCATTTCTTTTTGTCTCTCTTAGTCTCTGTTTCTGTCTGTCTAAGGTTCAGCCATTTATACACCAGATCCTGAAGGGAGTTTCTCTCAGCAATCTACCAAAGCCTCCTTTTCTTCTTTCCTGAAGTCCTACTCCGCTCTGCTACTACAGTTGGGGATCCCAGTTAGGGCAGTGAGAGCACATGCTAACCTGGTCACCTAGCTGGTAGCCACTCTTTCAGTGACTGGTCTTCAATGAAACCACTCTCTTTTCTCCTCATCATCGGCATGTGTGGGCAACTGCTAGAGGACTCTGGGAAAAACAAAACAAAACAAAACAAAACAACACAAAACCCAAAGCAAAGCTCCGCTTTACCCTCCCAGTACACAGAATGATTTTGAAACCTTTCAGAATTGCAGTATCTGGCATAGCCCACCCACTTACACTCCAGGAAGTAGGAGGTAGAGCCAGGTGGGTGTTTTGTTCCCAAGGAAGTTGGAGGGGGGCTGACTTTCATTTGTTGTCAGTCCCCTATTATGGGTCTTGAAGCTCTCTAGACTATGGGAGAAATCCTAC
This sequence comes from Monodelphis domestica, assembly GCF_027887165.1. Lineage (NCBI taxonomy): Eukaryota > Metazoa > Chordata > Mammalia > Didelphimorphia > Didelphidae > Monodelphis > Monodelphis domestica. The sequence continues at coordinate 288,588,081 of NC_077231.1, forward strand.
GAGAAGACTGAATTGTGAAAACTGTACTGCATCCATCAATTGCTCCATCCCTTACATAACCATAGAATACTTTTATTTGTATTGATATCCTCTCATCTTTCCATCACTTTCTTTTCTGAATATATCTAACGCCTTTCTCCTTAGCCAATAAGCCATTCTTTGTGACCAAGAAAAAATAAGAAGGAAGAAAAAAAAAGCAGTTAAGTAAAACCAAACAGCACTTTAATCATATCAGGCAGTATATGCAGCATGTCACACCCATAGGTATCACCCTCCACTTCTGCAAAGTGGGAGAGGAGGTCATGTGGTGCTTTTTTGATCAATTAAGTGATATCTACTGAGCATCTGGTATATGAAGAATGTGGAGGATCAAAAGAAACAGAGTATGGGCAATCTCTGTTCTCATGGAGATATAATCTTATAAAAAAGAATATATACTTATGTTTTTTTCCTTCTCTTTTCTTTATTTTATAAGCCCTTCTATCTAAGAATCAATACTGTACATTGGTTGCAAGGCAGAAGAATGGTAAGGACTAGGCAATGGGGGTCAAGTGACTTGCCCAGGGTCACACAGCTGGGAAGTGTCTGAGGCCAGATTTGTACCCAGGATCTCCCATTTCTAGGCCTGGCTCTCAATCCACTGAGCTACCCAGCTGCCTGATAGTTGAATTTCATTTGTACTTGTTTTCCCTTTTCAACTAGTTCATAAATTCCCTGAAGGCAGGAATGTGGGATAGAATTCTTTTAATATTCAATTTATAGTTAAATAACTCAGGTATATGGTGATAACTATGATGGCAGAAGAGGAAAGGGGAAAAGAATGGACAGAGACAATAGGAAATGATGATTGATCAGTTGCCAGATGCTAAGCAGAAAGAAGAAACAAAGGGAACTCTGAGATCCTATATGCAATAACTGGAAACTAGTTTAATAAATATTCAACTATCTCATCTATCCATCCAACCATCCATCTATCTATTACTGAAGAATTACCCACCACCCAATAAAGGGTGGATTCAAGATGTTGGATGAGACATACATCTTTGGGCATGGCAGTGAAGGAATTTGTTTTGCTTAACTATGTGTATTTGTGACAGGAGCTTTTTGTCTTTCTTTTTTCCTAAATAGGAGGCAGAAATGGAAAAAATAGAAAATACATACTTATTAGTTGAAAATAATTAAATTAAAAATTAGGAAAAAAGTATGTTTACAGAAATGAGGAAGTTCTGAAAACTTCATGGAGAAGATAGGGTTTAAGTTAAGCCTATTGTAATTTAGCAGAAGGTTAAACTTCATTTTAGGCCAACTAAGAGTGAAGTGATTCTCTGACATTTATTAGCTGTGTGACCCTGGACAAGTCACTTAACCCTGTTTGCCTCAGTTCTTCATCTGTAAAATGGGCTGGAGAAAGAAATGGCAAACCACTCCAGTATCTTTGACTATCTAGCAGGCTGTTAGAAAAGAATAATGACAAAATTTTGAAGTTGGAAGAAATCTTAGGGGTCACTTGGTCCCACCTCCCACTTAGTGAGTAATCCATTCTCCATTATCTCTGACAGATGGTCACCCAGACTGAGCTTAAATAACTCTAGTGAAGAAGAGCTCACTCCCCAACTTTCTAGTGCTGCATATTTTCCTATTAAACAGCTCTATTGGTTAGAAAAGATTTTCTACGTTGTGTTAAACTGGATTCTGCCTTCTTCTGTCTTTCACTTATTGGTTCTAATCTGGCTTCAGGGAGCACCACAAAACAAGTCAGTTTCCTTTCCTACTTGGCAGCCATTCAAATATTTGAAGATTTCAATCATGCTTCTTTTTGATCCTCTTAAAGCTAAACACTCCCTGTTCTTTCAACTATCCCTCATAGAATAATCTTTCTGGACACTTCTTTCGGGTTACTGGCTAAGTTTTCTAGAATTTTTTGAATTTGGGGGTAAAATTTAATAAAATATTTTTCTAGATTAGAGAGTAAGCCCCTCCCCCAAGCTATCTTGATCCTTCACCTTCATTTTACTTGTTACTAAGAGTAAAACCTAACCTAGAAGTTATGCTTTGTGGTACCTTTACTGTTTATTTGATGATATTGCTATTAAGATAATTTGAGAAGTCATTTATCTGTTTTCTTTAGGCTGAGAAAAAACACTAGTAGACAGAGGTTCCCATATCACTATTATATATATTTTTGGACCAAGTTTGTGATTCTTCATCTATGTCCTCTCTCTGCCCAGGTGGTGTGTAGCATAATATTACAATGATAACATTACTTTCTGCCTCCATTTATTTTCACCAAACTATTATCTACCATACTTCCTGGATTTCCTCACAAGAATATTTCGAAAGGTTGAAATGATTTATGAGCAATGTGTATCTGTGCTGCTCATGGAAATTATATATGTTTGCCTACCTGAGTTTATCTAAATGTGGCTCCAGGGTTTGATAGAAATCTCAGCAATCTTGCTCACTCATCTCCAAGGGAGACTGTGATGCCTGTCTTAGGGGAGGAGAAGAAAGGGAAACGAGGCTGGCTGTTTTGCTTCCCTCAGAAAAGGATACTGAACCATAATTCTATCTCTCTGTTACTCTCAAATATTGCTAATCGAGGGGAAATTATTTTTTCTTAGATTCAAGCGACTTTCCAGGTCAATATCCCTTAAAAAGGAAGAAGTACTTCAAGTTTATATCCAAAGACTTAGTTATTTTCCTCCAGCTGCTAATTTCACAAAAGGTTATCATAAATAATAAATAATGAGTGATAGCAAACAGAAATCAGGTAAGTTATGCACATTAGAATATGCCAGACAATTTTCATAGTAAATAGCTATCCAGATGAGAATAAATAGCTCAAATAAGAAAAAGAGATCCCAGTCTCACCAAGGGGAAATTCTCCAAAGTCTCTAGGGAGACAAGCTAGAAATCAGGAATGTTCTGAGGCTCTGGATTACTCTTACATATCTGTCTTCCAGTTAGTTGAGAAACATTTATCAATTACTTACTGTGTGCCAGACATGGTGCTAAGTTCTGGGGGTACAAAAAAGACAAAAGATAGTCCCAGTCTTCAGAGCTCACAACCTGACCAGTGACAGAATGAGCAAACAAATATATGTAAAACAAGCTATATACAGGATAAATAGGAAATAATTGACAATGAGAAGGTACTAGAATTAAGAGAAGTTAAAAAAGGTCTTCAGTAGAAAATGGAATTTTAGTTGACACATAAAGGAAGTTGGGGAAGTCATGAGTCGGAGCAGAGGAGGGAGAGCATTCCAAGCATGAGGGACAGCCAGAGAAAATGCGCAGAGCTAAGAGGTGAAAAATCTTGTTTGTGGAACCAGTGTCACTGGATTGAAGAACAAATGTCCAGGAGTAAGGTTATAAGAAGACTGTAAAGGTAAGATGGGGCTAGGTTATGAAAGACATTGAATGCCAAGTAGGATTGATCTTGGAGGTGATAGGGAGGCACTGGAGTTTATTGAGTATGGAAATGAGATGGTCATAAATGACTGATGGACTGAGGAGAACCTCGTGCAAACAAATGCCCAAGGTTTGAATTTAGGGTTACATCTAATTAATTTATCTTAAGTACTTCCTCCATCAGTGCAAATCATAATACTCTTGAAAGAGGTAGATGGTTGTTCTTTAGGAGTTGTTATGGCCAGAAATTAATCATCCTGCAATAAGCCTGGTGATAAACTCCTTTGAAATAAATGGTTGATCTGTCATTAGGTCTAAACCTGATCCTTTTCTAGCTTGATGGAAGCTTCTAGAGCATATGCTCCACTAGCATACCCTTTGAGAACCCTCGTAAGTATACTTCTTTTTGAAAAAATAAATTGTAGGGGGCAGCTGGCTGGCTGGCTCAGTGGATTGAGAGCCAGGCCTAGAGATGGGAGGTCCTAGGTTCAAATCTGGCCTCAGACACATCCCAGCTGTGTGACCCTGGGCAAGTCAATTAACCCCCATTGCCTAGCCCTTACCACCCTTCTGCCTTGGAACCAATACACAGTATTGATTCTAAAATGGAAGGTAAAGGTTAAAAAATAAATACATTTTGTTGCTATTTAAAAATTTTTATATCACCTAAATTTCCCTCTGTACTTTCCCTCTCCCCTACCTAGTGAGCCATTTTATTTAAAAAATGTTTTTAAGGGGAAAAGAAGAGAAAGATTTTTAAACTAATAAATGCACTTTAAAAATCTGATAATATATCCCACCTCTGTAAAGGAGTTAGGGAAAGAATCTTACACCTCCTCTTTGGGTCTACTTAGTCTTTGTAATTTTGCCAAATTTGTTTTCCTTTGTTTTGTGCTCTGAGTTCTTTATGTTTACATTTCTATAGTCATTGTGTATATTTTCTCTAGTTTTTCTGACTTCCCTTTGCATCAGCTCATGTAAGTCTTTTTATGATTCTCTGCATTCATCAATTCTCACCACAAGAAATATTCCATTGATTTACCATAATTTGTTTAGCCGATCTCCACTTGATAGGAATTTACTTTGTTTTCAGTTTTTTGCTACCACAAAAAGTGCTGCTATAAATATTTTGTGGCATATGGGCCACAATATGGCATATTCTTTTCTTTCTTTCTTTTTTAATCAATAGACACCTTGGGTTATATGCCTAGTAGTGGAACCTCTGGACTAAAATGTATGGACCTTCAATTATTTCATTTACCCAATACCAAACTGTTTTTCAAAAGCAGTTGAACTAATTCCAAATTCTATTGACAGTGTCAATATACTTAACTTTCCACAAAACCTCCATCTTCTTCATATATATTGCTGACCATCTTCCTCCTCTTCTTAACTATTCTGTTTCTTTTTAATATAAGCATAAGCTTCCAGAAATATATTTTAGTTATGGATTTTTTCCCACCAAGTTTCAATATCCTATTGTTCCATGATAAATATTATCTCAAAATCACAGTATTTTAGAAGGAGGGGACAAATTATGTCTGTTCCTTTCCCTGAGGATAGTGTGGATTAAATGACTGAGCACAAAAAGCAACCTGACCTCATTACTTTTTTTTTAAACATATAAATCAGGGAATTATTTAGTGCTGTAAGGATTTAAATTCAGTATCCAAAGAAGATATGCTAAAGGTATTTCCTCAAACTTATTTCTGCCTAAATTACATATAAAAAAGGTTGTTTTCCATTTTCCAAGCTGCATTAATTCTGCATAATAAATATTGATTTTCTTGGCATTCTTGGCAAATGAAGTATTTCATGGGAACACCATGTATTGGTGCTGTGTAGAATAGTTATTAAATCATGGAACCTGATTTATTACTCTTCCCAATATCTACATGATGTGTGTTTTAGTTTCTTAGTCTGCCATCTTACGTCCTTTATTACCTATCCAAGTGCACATTTCAGACCTGGCTTTGTTTCTGACCCAGTTAAATGTTACAGAGTCCATTTTCCTAAATCTAAACTCAAAGTGATGGTTTTTCCAGTAGCCATGGATGACTGTGAGAGTTGGACTATTAAGAAAACTGAGTGCTCCAGCAGTTAAGGTTTTCAAATTGGGTTGCTAGAGAAGATTTTGGAAAGTCCCTTGGATAGCAAGGAGATCAAATCAGTATACTTAATATAGATACATTTTATTTAATATATAACACAATATTAGATATTATATATTATTATTAGATATATTGTATTATATATTATAGATATATTATAATACATTAGATATATTTTTATATATAATATATTATATATAATTATAATATATGTGTTATATATTATAGATATTTATAATATATTAGATATTATTTAATATATAACACAATATTAGATATTATTATATATGTATATATAGATAAATAATAAATACTTAAATTTATTTAGATTATTCACTGGAAGGTCAAATGCTGAAGCTAAAGTTTCAATACTTTAGCCTCATAATGAGAAGACAGGGCTCATTGGAAAAGACTGATTGTGAGAGATGAAGTCCAGTAAGATGGTGGACTCCTCTCAATGAATCACTAAGATGGAGTCAGGGAGCCTTTTGATTAAAACAAGTTAAGTTCCTACAACCTAAGCCCCATTTCAGATAGATAGGATTGAAACTGCCCTTGTTTTGATTGGTTAAAAAGCTCTAAGATATGCAGATAGATAGCTAGGATTGAAACTACCCTTGTTTTGATTGGTTAAAAAGCTCTAGGATATGCAGATAGATAGGACTGAAACTGCCCTTGTTTTGATTGATGAGGAGAATTGCCTTTGTAAATTGCACATTCCAATTAGCCAGTTTTCAGGATCAGATTGTAACTCTCTAGTAATCAGTCAATGGTAAACAAGAGGAGAGACTAGAATAAAAGTAGCCTGTTTGCTCCTATTCTTTGAACTTACTTGCTGGTTTATATATAGCCCTGGTTCATGAGTAGCCATTCTCAGAAAGATGAAATAAAAGAGTCTTTGACACATTGACTCTGAGTTCAAGATTCTTTTGAGTGGGTGATCATTCCTCTTCCTGATGTTGGGAAAGATTGATGGCAAAAGGAGAAGGAGATGGCAGAAAATGAGATGAAAAGTTTCATGGAAGTAATGAACATGAACTTGGACAAACTTTGGGAGTTCATAGAGATAGAAGGAGGACCTGGAGGACCATCTGTGGTCCCTGGAGCCACAACTCACAACTGGGTGAATGAACAACAATGAAAGTTTTCCTCTGTCAGCTGAAGTCATCAGAAGAGTTCCCCAGGATGTTGAATGAGAAAGAATTATTAGGAAGTGTTTCAAAATCTACACAAGGATACATAATTGAATATGAGCTATCTTTATATTACCAAAACAATATAATTAGAAAAAAATTCAGTAGCTCATGAATTCTTTTGCCCTATATAATACAATAATATGTACTTTACTCTTCAATGGGATGGTTTTTCCCTTACTAAATCAAGGTCTGTGTTTCACTTACTCATAAACAGATTGATAGCAGACATTTATAATTGACAATTATAATTGTATGTAGCATTCCTTTAATATAATAAAAATAGGCATACTTTCCTCTATCTTGCTTCTACTTTTTTCCAACTTTGACTTATTCCAGGGAATTCTGGATACCCCAGGGACCATTTCTGGACTCCATAAATATATTTCAACCCTAAGAGTGTTCCTTGGTCAAATTAGTTTGGGAAATACTACATACATTCATCATTTAGCAGCAACATTTTAATATAAAATCATTTTTACAAGTATTTAAAAATAGTATCCTTGAAAATAGGTAATAGGGCAGCTGGGTGGCTCAGTGGATTGAGAGCCAGCCCTGTAGATGGGAGGTCCTAGGTTTAAATTTGGCCTCAGACACTTCCCAGCTGTGTGACCCTGGGCAAGTCACTTAACCCCCATTGCCTAGCCCTTACCACTCTTCTGCCTGGGAACCAATACACAGTATTGATTCCAAGATGGAAGGTGAGGGTTTAAAAAAAAGAAAAAGAAAATAGGGGAAATGTTTCCCATGTTTGTTATATTGATTGGCTTGTAAATACTGTTTTGGGGCAAAGGTAAATCTGTGCCTTGCCAATCCCTGCCAGTCTCTGCCAGTCTGAGTTATACGCATTTAAAATGGAATATTCTGCTTAGAATATTTAGAAAGAGCACTAGATTTGGAATAGAAAACCTAGATGTGAATTCCTGTCATTTATCAGTTCTGTGGCTCTGGTGAAGTCACTTAAGTGTCTGAGTTTCAGTTTTTTCATCGATAACATAAAGGAGTTGGATTAAGTTATAAATCTCAGTTTCCTGATCTATAAATGTGGGCTAATGCTACCTGTGAATATTGCAGTGTGTTGTGGGGAGGAAACCACTTGGTGAACTTGCAACTTGATCCATGCTTCAAAGTATCTGGGGTCTCCTTTATATGGGTATTCCTTCCAATAATAGCAAATTGAATACCATTCATGCCATGGGTGACCCATGTCCATGTCTTTTATGAAGCATAGTTCTACATGGGTGTGTTATAGTTAAGTTAAGTCAGGACAACAAGGATTTATTAAGGGTTTTCTATCTGCCAGATCAGATGCTACCTGTTGAGTTTACAAAGAAAAGCAAAAAAAAAAAAAGAGTCCTTGCCTTCAAGGAGCTTACATTCTAATGGGGAAAGAGGAGCGTAAAAGAAGTGGAAAGGCAGGATGAACTAGGAAAGGTATGAAAGATGGCTGGCTTGGATCTTTCTTCAAAATGGAGGATCTGGGTGTAACTCACCAATGGAGCCAAAGGGGCTACTGCAGTGGAGGGATGTACCAAGGATGTTATTATTTTACTATTGTTTGTTATCGAAGTTATTAGATAGCTGCTTTATACCTCATTTTTATAGATTAAAGGTTTTATCTTGCCTTGAGGAATTACTTCTAGGGTCCCCTATAGGAACTAGGCTAGTATTCCCACTCTCATTTCTTTATTCAGGCATGATGTGGATTGAACCATATTTCATGCCAATGGGCCCAGATTTAAATGAGAGGGAGGGTTCAATTTCTTTATACCCCAACTAAAGGACTCTGGGGATGATTTTATTTGTGGCTCAAGTCTAGGGTCTTCATAAAAAAAAAAAGGGGAGTTTAAAAAAAGTACTCTGTACAAATTGGGACAATTTATTCCTACTAACAAATGAATGATAAACACAGAATTCTAAAGAGCACACATCTGACAAAACAAATTCCAGAAAGGATTCTGTACCTTAAATTATAGCTACTATTAAAATCTGCTAGGAGCTGGGGTATGTTGGTAAATGTTTAACAACTATCTCTCTGTATCTTAAATTTATCAGACTTCTAGGTAAAGATGAAAATAAAGGGGTTGCTAGGTGGGTCAGTGATAGAAATAGAAATGAAGATAGAAAGCCAGTCCAGGAGAGGGGAGGTCCTAGGTTTTGACTTTAGATGCTTCCTAGCTATGTGACCCTGGGTAAGTCACTTAACCCCTGTTGGTTAGACTCCCCCTGGGTGGTTGCTGGACACCTCTGTTCTACATCACCCCCTTGGCTTGGAAAGGGTCCCAAAGATCTGCAAACTAACTATATAAAGAAATGTGGGTTTCCCCAAGTTTCTCAAAGATAGTGGCTAAGCTCAGACTTGAACATGTATTTCCTGCCTCCCTGGCTAGAATTCTGAGGTTCCAAAGACGTTGGCTATAGTGTGATATCTGGAGTCAGACGTTAAACATGAGAACGAACTCTCCATGTTAGACTTTGCTAAGGGGGAAGGCAAAGGCCATGAGGGAACTTTCAGGCTGGGCTGCAGGCTGAAGATGATGAGAAAGATGATGTGATCACTTGCCAGTCAATGTGATCCCTGGAAATCGACAATCTGCAGAACTCATTTATCCTCTTTTTTTTTTTTTCTCTCGGAGGTTTGTTTGAATTCCTATATAATTGTTGCTGCTTTCTGCTCGGTTTACCTGTGAACATTTTTTAAATGAGCAAATGAAAATTGTCCAATCAACTTGTAATATACTGGAAGGAACTTGGGCTGGGTACTTTCTGTTCTGGTAACGATTGCTGGCGTTGGATAAACCTTTATTTCTCAAGGCAGGGGAAAGGAGGGAACGAGTGTTTATAAGGCACCTACTATGTGTCAGACACTATAAAAAGCACATTTACAAATATTACCTTCTTTGATCCTCACGACAACTCAGAGGCAGTTGCTACTATTATTCTCACTTATTGCTAAAGAAACTGAGGCAAACAGGTTAAAGAACTTACCCAGGTTACACAGCTATTAACTATCTTGAGACTAGATTTGAACTCACCTCTTCCTGACTCCAGGCTTAGCAGACCACCAGCTAGCTCTGAGATGTAGATAATCACCTGAGATAGTATATACTTGTACATACATAAATACTCGAACCTGCCTAAGAGCTACTAGGTAGCTCAGTGCATAGATAAGAGTGCTGGGCATGGAATCTGGAAGACCTGAGCTCAACTCTGGCTTCAGACACTTGCTAACTGTGTGACCCTGGGCAAGTCACTTAACCTCTGTTTGCCTTAAGCCACTGGAGAAGGAAATGGCAAAACATACAGTATCTTTGCTAAGTAAAGCACATGAGCAATATTGTTGCATTATGGTTCAAGGGGTCACAAAGAAGCAGACAGAACTAAATGACTTAGCAACAAAAGAACAAAAGATAAGAACTTAAACAGATTTTGTTCAGGATAAAAGGCTTGTTATCTCTATTTAAGATTCCCCTCTCCATATTAGAATAGGCTCTTGTTCTCCCAAGGACCCTTAAAGTTTCCCATGGGAGCTAACAAAATAAACAAAACCATACCTAACCAAATTTTTTTTTTAAAAGCAAAGGACTCTTACCCAGTCCTTAAACAATCAAGAGAACTTTCCTTTCATCTCTAAAAGATCTCTTCCTTCCTTAATAGTTGATCCTGCATTCTAGGCACAGTTTGCAAGATTTACAATAACCAGCTAAGGGGCAGGTCCCAGATGCTCCCCTATGACTTAGCTCCCTGTGATATTGATCATTCTTCCCTTTCACACCTCCATTCTACCATAGCTCCTCTTGCTTTCAAGGCTCTTTCCTTTCTACCTCCAATTCCTAATCAATATGTCTCTATTTGACTCTTAGTCTTACTTCTCTTAAAAGCAGAGAAGGGGACAGCTAGGTAGTTCAGTGGATTGAGAGTGTCAACTAGAAAAAACACAGAACTATTAAATAGTCAAAATCACTCTTTAATCAAGGGAAAAAGGAGTTAGCACTACTAAGTGCGCTAACAGAGCTGCTTCCCAAGACTACACAGAGTCTAGACGCCCTGGTCACTGACCCCTGGGAGTGCCAAGGACTCAGGATGGACTCCAGGGAACAAAAGAACTTGGGGAACCTATATACCACTCTAGATGACCTGGGGGGCTTAGGATTAGAGGGACAGTTGATTGACTTTACAATGGTAAGAAAGGAAAATGAGGAGTTCTAGACAGGAATAACAATGAGGGGCTGATGCCCTACAATGGACACAAAAGGGAAAGACCCAGCCAGGGGCTGGGCCACCTAGGTAATGGACCTTAGCCTAGGGAGAGAAACCATAGGGACAAAAGGGATGCTTAATATTGGGTGGGATTAGCTGTTCCCACCCAAACTACCTGGAAGTCCATTATCTGGTGAAGAGGGACCTTCCCTCAGGGGGAAACCTCTCCTGTGACAAGGTCAAAACCTGGGGTTTTCTACACTCAAACTAAATAAACTGGGGATTTCTAGATTTCCATGTTGACAAGAGCCGGGCCCAGAGATGGGAAGTCCTGGGTTCAAATCGGACTTGAGATACATCCTGGCTGTGTGACCCTGGGCAAGTCACCCAACCCCCATTGCCTAGCCCCTACTGCTCTTCTGCCTTGGAACCAATACATATTATTGATTCTAAGATGGAAGGTAAGGGTTTTATTTTTTTTTTAAAGTGGGGGAGGGTTGTTGTCTATTTCCTTGGAGAGTCCATATAGACAGCGAAGTTTCTCTTTAGGTAGCCAAGTCTATGTCTGGGTATTGGCCTTCTCCACAGATTACGCTCTCCAAGGGCAGAGCTTGAGGTGTGGGAACTTGAGTCAGTATCAAATCAAAGACTTTATTTGGGGAAAGGAAGAGTCAGGAAAAGATGTAAAAAAATTAAAATCTTTGTAAAAATTAAAACCAATGTACAATAATTAAAATATTCTATTTTAAGAGATTTATTAATGATCATTAGAAATAAAGGAATAAAAATATAACAAAATAAATAAAATAAAAATAAAAAACCACATGCCCGTGGCTAATCTACCTGTTCAAAAACCCTGTTTACCACCACCATTGCAACCCAGGAAGCAAAAAGAGTGAGAACCCTACCCAATATATCTCTCTATCTGCATCACCAGGTAATGACAGGAAGTCAGTGGGCTCCAGGGAAATGTAGTTTTTAGGGTATCAGACTTCCAATCCCACAAAGGAGAATTCACACCTCATTCAGGGAAGTCAAACTTTTTTTTTTTTTTAATATATTTTATTTGATCATTTCCAAGCATTATTCGTTAAAGACATAGATCATTTTCTTTTCCTCCCCCCCACCCCCCATAGCCGACGCGTAAGTCCACTGGGCATTAGATGTTTTCTTGATTTGAACCCATTGCTTTGTTGATAGTATTTGCATTAGAGTGTTCATTTAAAGTCTATCCTCTGTCATGTCCCCTCAACCTCTGTATTCAGGCAGTTGCTTTTTCTCGGTGTTTCCACTCCCATAGTTTATCCTTTGCTTATGAATGGTGTTTTTTTTCTCCTGGATCCCTGAAAGTTGTTCAGGGACATTACACCGCCCCTAATGGAGAAGTCCATTACGTTCGATTATACCACAGTGTATTAGTCTCTGTGTACAATGTTCTCCTGGTTCTGCTCCTCTCGCTCTGCATCACTTCCTGGAGGTTGTTCCAGTCTCCATGGAACTTCTCCACTTTATTATTCCTTTGAGCACAATAGTATTCCATCACCAACATATACCACAGTTTGTTCAGCCATTCCCCAATTGATGGGCATCCCCTCGTTTTCCAGTTTTGGGCCACCACAAAGAGCGCAGTTATGAATATTTTTGTACAAGTCTTTGTGTCCATTATCTCTTTGGGGTACAGACCCAGCAGTGCTATGGCTGGGTCAAAGGGTAGATATTCTTTTGTCGCCCTTTGGGCATAGTTCCAAATTGCCCTCCAAAATGGTTGGATCAGTTCACAACTCCACCAGCAATGAATTAATGTCCCTACTTTGCCACATCCCCTCCAGCATTCATTACTTTCCTTTGCTGTTATGTTAGCCAATCTGCTAGGTGTGAGGTGATACCTCAGAGTTGTTTTGATTTGCATCTCTCTGATTATAAGAGATGTAGAGCACTTCTTCATGTGCTTGTTAATAGTTTTGATTTCTTTATCTGAGAACTGCCTATCCATTTCCCTTGCCCATTTATCAATTGGAGAATGGCTTGATTTTTTGTACAATTGATTTAGCTCATTATAAATATGAGTAATTAAACCTTTGTCAGAGGTTTCTATGAAGATTTTTTCCCAATTTGTTGTTTCCCTTCTGATTTTAGTTATATTGGTTTTGTTTGTACAAAAGCTTTTTAGTTTGATGTAGTCAAAATTATTTATTTTACATTTTGTGATTCTTTCTATATCTTGCTTGGTTTTAAAGCCTTTCCCCTCCCAAAGGTCTGACATGTATACTATTCTGTGTTTACCCAATTTACTTATGGTTTCCTTCTTTATGTTTAAGTCACTCACCCATTTTGAATTTATCTTGGTGTAGGGTGTGAGGTGTTGATCTATTCCTAGTCTCTCCCACACTGTCTTCCAATTTTCCCAGCAGTTTTTATCGAATAGTGGATTTTTGTCCCAACAGCTGGGATCTTTGGGTTTATCGTATACTGTCTTGCTGAGGTCGTTTTCCCCCAGTCTATTCCACTGATCTTCCTTTCTGTTTCTTAGCCAGTACCAAATTGTTTTGATGACTGCTGCTTTGTAATATAGTTTGAGGTCTGGGACTGCAAGGCCCCCATCATATGTGTTTTTTTTCATTATTTCCCTGGATATCCTTGATCTTTTGTTCTTCCAAATGCAGGGAAGTCAAACTTGACTTCCACTTTGGGACCTAAGTCCCCAAATATAAGGTACAATTTAATAAAGAGTCATGTGTGAACAGGAAAACCCTCTTTCTTTATAAAGTTAGTTTGCAGATCTTTGGGACCCTTTCCAAGACATTCTTTTCATGAGTGAAATGAAGGGGTTGGTGTAGATCAGAGGTGTCCAACAACCACCCATTCCTGTTCAGTTCAGACATAAACTTGAGAGACCAGATTGTTAAATTTCCACTGGGAGAATTTACATCTCAGAAATCAGTTATAACTGGTATAACCTCTTTGTGGAGGGATGGACAGGGAGGGGTAGGAGAGAATCTGAATCACAGAATATCAGAAAACAATTGTCAAAAATGGTTTCTATGTGTAATTAAAAATAATAAACTTGAATAATAAAAAAAAGAAATCAAGTACACAACAGGGCTTGATTTACTATTTTGTTGATTGTGGAACTTGAGAAATTGATGGAGAAATATTAATAATGCAGATTCTACTTAAAAGTGTTTTGGAATGTGCCTCCCCCCTGTTTTTCTGGAGGGCTGGTTGTTAAATATTTACCAACACACCCCCATCTCAAAATTCCACAAGGAAAAATGACATTAGAAAGAACTAACTGTAGGCTAGGATTCAAGAGTTTCAGTTTCTAGAAATAACTCTGACATTAGCTAGCAATATCACTTCAGAGAAATCACTAGCCCAGTCTGGAAATGCTTTTACTTGTCTGACAAAGGAAACCCCAAATCTCCAAATTTAAAGGGTTTTGGTGAGATCAAAGGCCCTTTCCAACTTCAGAATAAAATTGTAGAAATCAATGCACTTGGAAAGGTTTTAAAGAAGAGAATATACTATTCAAAGGAAACATTACTGGCAGATAGCATAGGGCAAAGTCACTCTGGCTTGGGGATCAGATGACCCTGGGATCTCTCTGAGGCTTAATTTTTTGATCTGTAAAATCTGGATAATATTTGCACTAGTTCATAGGGATGTTGGGATAGCCAATGAAATTACATAAGCAAGTGTCATATGTGAAGTGTTGTGCAAATGCTGCTCTTATGTTACAAAGTGTAAGTGAGAAGATCCGGCTTCCCCTTAAAGGACCAGACCATGCAACCTCAAAGGATAAGCATCTAAATGTGGAGATGGGAAGGCCTTTGGACTCACACTGGAAAAGAAAAGAAAAGAAAGAAAAAAGAAAAGGAAAGAAAAGAAAAGAAAAGATTCTCATTCTATTTTCCTATGGCTTGGCTGGATAAAGAGAGATGAGTCAGAGATCTTGTATTTGCCATAGGCAAAAGGAAGCTGGTTGCCATCCTCCCAGTGTGCCCTCTCATGCCTGCCCTCCCCATGGCTTTGTAGAGTTTTGTTGTTGTTCATTTCTGTCAGACTCTGGAAGCGATCTTCAAGATTCTTTATTCAACTCATTTCAGTTTAATAATCAAGTCAATTCAACAAACATTAAGTCCCTACTATGTGCAAAAAAACAGTACACTGAGGATTTGTTGTTGTTGCTGTTGTTGTTATATATATCAATTCAGTTGTGTCTGACTCTGGAATCCCATTTTGGGTTTTCTTGGTAAAATTATTGGCATGAGTTGTCATTTCCTTCTCCAGCTCTTTTTACAGATTAGGAAGTTGAGGCAAACAGGGTTATGTGACTTGCCCAGAATCATACAAAAAGGAAGTATCTGTGGCCAGATTTGAATTCAGGAAGGTGAATCTTCCTGACTTTAGAGCCTGATGCTTTATCCGGTATAATGAGAACCATTTGTTTGGGATTAAGGATAGTAGAAGGAATGCTGAATAAGAGGATCTAAGTTCAAATCTAAGCTGTCATTGCCTCTGTCACCTTGAGCAAGTGACTGCCCCAACTATACCAGAGTCTCTATAAAATGAGGGTGTTGGGTCAGAAAGTTTATTTTTATTTATTTTTTTATCAATTACATTTAATATCAAATTTCCACACAAGTTTTCCTAAGTTATATGATCAAATTTATCTCCCTCCCTCTCTCCCTTTTCTTTCCCCTCTCATTATTGGCAGGCAATTTGATCTGGGTTATACATGTATTATTATATAAAACATATTTCCATAGTGTTCATTTTTGTAAGTGAGTAATCTTATAAAACCAAACCCCCCCAAAATAAATTGGGTCTGGAATTCTTAACCTGAAGTCTGTAAACTTATTTTTTTAAACCCTTACCTTCCATCTCAGAATCAATACTATGACTGGTTCTAAGGCAGAAAAGTGGGAAGGGCTAGGTTAAATGACTTGCTCAGGATCACAGTTAGAAAGTGTCTTGAGCTAGGTTTGAATCCAGAATTTCTCATTTCTATACCTGACTCTCAATCCACTGAGTCCCTTCACTGCCTTCATGTTTGTAAAGGATAATTTTAGCATAGTGACTTGAAAATCTAAATTAATTGTTTGCCAGGGAAAATCCCAAATAATAAAATACCCAAGTCAGCTGGAAATTATGGTGATTTTAACTAATATAGAGAGAAGGAATTAAGGAGAAGAGAGAGAGGAAAGAGTTCATTTAAACTGCTCTGGCTCAGGCTGAGCCAGGCAGTAGTTAAAGGGCTTGGCCAAAGTGCCCTCTCTGAACCCAAGGGAAAGGGAGTCAGTCTTATCACTCATCACAAGACCATCTCAAAGAAGCTGTCTGAGGGAGATCCTCCAGGCTCAGTTACTCCTCTGAACTAACTGAACTGCCCCTGGCTGCTCATGTAGACCTCCTTTTAAAGATCTTTTTCTCTTGTGTCACCTCCCCTAAATTTTCACATCTACCAATCACAGCAGATGCTTTTCTCCAGGACTGCCCATTCTTTAGTTCTCACCTTCTCTGTTTAGATTATATCTTTTGAGCTACCTCACACTTCTTTGTTAAGTTCACCTTTTGCTAGTTTCTTGACCTTTTTGTGATTAATTTAACCTTTATACGTACTTAACATCTTTTTGTATTAAGATCTAAAAATAGATTTGGCTTAATGTTCTAGCTTCACTATAAGGTATGAGTTAAGTACCTTCATTGTTTAATCAGGAGTTTACAACTTCATCTTCCCCTAAAGTACTATCTGAGTAGGGTAGAGTAATTTTAAACTAAAATTTAAAATTTAAAATTCACATGTTGCAAAAATTAAATTTCTAATAAAAATATTATATTTTAAGAGATTTATTAATGATCATTAGAAATCAAGGAATAAAGAAGATACAAAATAAAGACCACATGCCCATGGCTGATCAGTCACTTCAAATACCTGCCTTACCATCACCAAGCTCGGGACCAGAAGTAAAGAGATGGGACCTTTCACATCCTTGCCTAATATCCCCTGCCTACAGGAAGTACATAAGGACAGGAAGTCAGTGGGCTCCTGGGAAATGTAGTTCTTTTTTTTAGGGTAACAGATTTTCAATTATACAATGTGAGCTTACTTTTAAAATATTTTGATAACTATTTTAATAGCCAGTGATGTAGACAGCATGCTAGTCTTTGAGTTAGAACATTTTAGTGCAAATCTGGCCTCAGATACTAAAAATCTGGATGATCCTAGGTAAGTCATTAAACCTCTCCTACCCTCAGTTTCCTCATATGTAAAAATGGAGATCATAATAACACTTACCTCACAGGGTTCTTGTGAGGATCAAATGCAATATTTGTAAAGTGCTTTGTAAACTTTAAGACACTGTTGAAATGCTAGCCATTATTATAAGTATTATTGATTTTCTTTATAATTCCATGTATTTTATTTTGTTGTTTAAAAGCATTACCCAGAGAAGGAGGCCACAGTCTTGATCAGATTGACAAAGGGGTCCATGATCATGACACAAGAAAAGGTTAAGAACCCTTAGACTAGATCCGTGATGGTGAATCTATGACACATGTGTTAGCCTGACGCATGTAGCCATTTTTGATGACATATGGCCGCATGCAGGCTCAGTGTGTCTCAGGGCCCTGGAGCTGCCCAGCGAGCCAAGAACCCGAAGCCATGGCAGTGGCCATGCCCGGGGGAGGGCTGCTCCATACGCTGGCCATGGGGGCAAGGGGCACATATCAGGTAGCTGGGTTGCATGGGACTCCTGTAGGGGTGGGGAGGAGGAGTGAGTACGCCCATGGAAGGAGCATGCAAGGGCAGGTAGACTGGTGGGTGGCAACAGCTGCTCTCACAGCTTTCCCTCCCTCCCCACCCTGCTTGGAAGGAGAGGGGCATGGCCAGATTGGCCAGTGGAAGACTGGGTGGGGCTCTGTCCCATGTGCAACAGAGGAGTGCCTGGAACCTATTACCAGACACTTTTAGCACCCTAAAAAATATAGCAATGGCTTTACTCACAATTTCCCCCTCTATGTACTTTTGTGAGACCTTATTCTCAGCATTAAATAATATCAAAACTAACAAAAGAAACAGATTGACAGATGAAGTTAGTAACACTTGCTTGGGGTTGAAGTGTACAAAACATCAACCTTTAATTGAAGATTTAATCAATGAAATTCAGCAATAAAAAAGTCACAAATAGTCAGATTAGTTAAAGAATCCCCCCTCCCCCTCACTTATCTTAGTTCACAGCACTCCACACAAGTTAAATAATATCAAGACCAACAACAGTAACAAAAAAAAATGACTGACAGATGAACAAAGAAGTTACTAAGCAGGTAAGTTAAATAATTAGTTTTTGGTTTATTAAATACAGTTAGATATTACAGCTATATATTTTTGTTATTTAAACTATAAATATCATGAAATTATGTTTTGTTTTGTTTTTTCTCAAAGTGACACACCACCCAAGTTATGCTCGGGTTTTTGGGTAAATTTTGACACACCAAGCTCAAAAGGTTGCCCATCACTGGACTAGATGCTTTCTAGAGGATGTTCTAACCCTAAGTCTATGATTAATTAATTAATGGATATAAAGTACTTGACAAATGCCTAATGTGAAGAGCGAATTATCTCTCTTTGCCTACTTTAATGAAATCAATTAGCAACCTTTAACTCAATCAATCAAGAACTCAAAGACCCCTACTCAACACTTAAGAGAGTTCACAAGTCAAAAATTCTCACCTCCAAAGGGGACTGCCCAGCCATGGGTAGCACTAAGCAAATTGAAAGACCGCAATTGTCAGATTAGTTAAAGAATCCCCCCTCCCCCTCACTTATCTTAGTTCACAGCACTCCACACAAGCTTGAGGAAGGAGAAATTATAGGTTAGAACTGGTATTGTATAAAGGAAACTGGCTACAAGATATCGAGCAAGAATAACGAATTACCTTTGCTAAAGTGGGGGATGATGGGTGTAGAATAGTGCATATGTCAGATATTCATTAGTTTTGTTGAACTGTTGGGATTCTGTGAAGAAGGGGGAGAGACAGGAGATGATGTGGAAAATAGGGTATAATAGGAGCTGGAGAGCATGGATTTCTAACATTCCTTCCCTGGCTTTGGGGAAATTGTTTCTGGAGATTCTTATTTTGTCTTTACTCTTTCCCTGGATTCTGCTAAGGTGCGTAGAGCTACTTTCTTTTCCTTGAAGTCATTCTGTGTTGGTGGAACTCTGGCTGAAGACACCACCGAGACTTCTGGCTGAGGATTACCAGGAAATCCATGTGGAGATCAGGATTTGAGGAAGCCCATTCCAGGGGCTGAGCTGGACTTCACCAGAGAAGGGTTGGTAGGCTTGTTAAGGCTCTGTCTTTTTTCTACATTTCCCACTTTCACTTTTTCCACCTTGTAAATAAAAGCTGCTAACAGTCATTTTGACTTAGGGGCTAATATTTTATAAATGGCAACCACTTTTATAACTCTCATATTGAGCCAGAATCCCAATTTTAATTCTTACACTAATGTTGTTGCTAACTCAAAATTACTTGTTGAAATAACTCACTATCTGGAAATCTCCT